>NW_009210971.1:120377-176077 GCF_000690835.1 Fulmarus glacialis
TAGAAGATTTTATCAGTAAACCAGCTCCATTTTGCCTTGGTTCCAGTAAACCCTACAGGTGAACTGAGAGACCTGCTCAGAAATAATAATCGCTTGTTACGTGATTTGTTGAGCAATGGAGAATCATCCCTTTTGCTGGTGTTTCTATGTGGAATCTAAATAGTTGACAGGTTCATCCATGGGGCCTTAGCAGAGCTGCTGTGAAGATTTTATCAGTAAACCAGCTCCATTTTGCCTTGGTTCCAGTAAACCCTACAGGTGAACTGAGAGACCTGCTCAGAAATAATAATCGCTTGTTACGTGATTTGTTGAGCAATGGAGAATCATCCCTTTTGCTGGTGTTTCTATGTGGAATCTAAATAGTTGACAGGTTCATCCATGGGGCCTTAGCAGAGCTGCTGTATATGCTGGGATTTCTGAGAAAAGGCCTTCCTGGTAACTCTGTGGCATATGCAGATCCAGCAGTAGATGTTTTGATTTTTCTTTAGTTCAAAATTCTTGAAAACTCTTCCATGTTCACTTCCCAGCCATGCTTAGAAAATGTAGAGGTATTTCTTAATGTTTGCATTTGTTCTTCAGTAATTCAACCTATCATGATGTTAGAATGCCTTGGCACAGCCTAAGGAGAGAGCTGAATAGATTAAGTTTCTTTTTTATTATAGTTTATCAGAAAAGCGTTTTTCTCAAGCCTTTCCAGCACCCCACTCTGCTTTTTTAAAAACTTCAAAAATGTTTCTCATGCTCTCTAGGCATATGAAAGGTTTTTTTAAGCAACACTGTCATATTTTGTACTAAAGTCAACTAAAGGACTGAAGAACCTCTCAATTTTTTTTAAGAAACAAAGACCTACCCACAGAAAAAGCCTAAGTAATTGCAGAGACTTTATATCACTCCTTGAAGGTCAGCGAGCTTCGACTAGCTGGAGAGGGGAGTTTCAGCCACAGAGCTGATGCTGCGAGAACATTTGTCTTATCTCGAGTCTTCTGGAGTCAGTGCAGGGTTTTGACGAACCTTCAGATGGAGGGAGTTTTGCCGTTCCCCTTATGGATTGAGGTTTCCATTTTCCTTATTTTCTTCATTCCATCACTCCCTCTATGGATCCAAAGTAATTCATTTCAGTTAGCAAAATGGAGTTACCCAGTCTGGCTAGCTGGGGAGGTTGATTTAAAGACCCCTTTAAGTTCATTTAAATATCCCTTTTAAAGCATATTATTCTCTGAGCTGTCTCCCACTCTGTCCCTATCATTTAAATAGAGGTAGTACAAGCACCTTATTAGATCTTGGTCACAAGGTTTTAGCAGCTCAAAACCAGCACTTAAGCTATACTTAAGAAAAAAAACCCAAAGTGCTAAAGAGACTATCCAAAGTTGCTGTATTGTATGCTGTCCACTTTATTGACATTGAAAGCTTCATTAGGGTCTAGAGTATAGACCTCACTGGCTCTTCATAGACTGCTATGGTTTGTGGGATGGAAACCACAATGTAGACCTCACTGGCTCTTAATAGACTTGCTATGGTTTGTGGGATGGAAACCACAATTTCACCAGCTGAAACTTCAGAGAAGTCTTCGAAACTATACTTGGACGGGGTGGCGTGAGGCCAAGTAAGGTAACCATATGTGTCACCATCCTGCATATCATCATTTGATTAGCAAAGAGGAGGATTTCTGGTCACTGAAGCTCTTGTTTGATCTGTCTGGGAGTTTTTCTGTGACATGCTGCTTTTTATTAGAAAATGCTGATTTTGCCATCACAGAAAGATTTCTTGGGAACATACCAGTTTCGATCAAAATTTTATTAAGAAACTTTTCCTCAGCTGCAAGATGGACTTTCTGGTAAAAGAAATTGTGCACTTCTCCAAAATAGCAAGTTGTCTCCTGTGCCAGTAAACACTAAAGAATAGAATGGATCAAAAGTCAAGTCCTTGTATGCTGCTGTTCGGGCTAAGGATATGAGTCTGCATTTCCACACTGATTGCCCAGTCTGCCAGGTTGTTTCGCATTTTTACATGGTGCTTTCTGCAAAATTTCTTTTTAAGCTGCCCACTCTGATGAGTGAATAAGTGGTCAAATTTTTGTTGGTTTTACAGAGAGTAACTAACTTAGTAGCTTTGGCACTCAGTGTGTGTACAACAGAGCAAAGTTTTGAGCCCGTGCTCTAAGGAGCATTTCTTCATACAAATTAAACATCTCCAACAGTAGGGATCCCCAGCCTACAGCAGGAAAGAGGCAGTCGGAGCTTTTAGCTTGATTGTGAGACCAGAGCCTCAAACCTACACATCTTACATCTGAGTCAGTGCCCTTTCTCCCCCATCAATTGGTTGCTAAAACTTTGCATGACTACAAGTCTTATTTTTTTAATGAATCTGAAATGTCAAAAGGGCTAGCATTCACTCTAATGGACATGACATTACCTGTCCAACAACAAAATTGTTGGAATTCAGTACTTCTGAAGAATGGTGGGCAAAACATGCTCCCCACCACCACCCCCCACGGCACACACACACACTAGTTTTGGTGGGAACTTCAGGCTGTAGCCAATCTGCAGAGGGTGCAAGCAATTCTCTTAATTTCAACAAACGAGCAAAAAGTTACTGGTTTTGCCAATTCTTTAACGTAATTACTACTGCCAGCCAGCATCACTTCCATCTGTATTTAGTCTGAAAATCAGCCAGTTGGTTTTCATCCAGTTCCCCACCTCTGCCAGACATTGAGAAATCGGGCAAGTGATTCATGTCCTCTGAAAAGGAGGCCTACAGCAAAGCAGCAGAGGTTCAGTGTCCTTTCACTGCTACACAGGCATGTTGAGCAAGAGCAATTAAAAACCTAGCATCCCACACCTGAGGTTTTCAAGGAGAAGCAACACCTGCCTCAAAATACTAGCCGTTACATAACAAAGTCAGGGGGAGGTTTATTTTAATGAAATTCCTTTAATGAAGCAGTGCTGAGATCTCATCTCCTGCTGATCTTGTCCCAGTTGATCCTAGTGCTGATCAATGGCATCAGTGTGCTGTTGGGCATCACTGGGCTACATACTGCTGTCCCATCCCAATTTGAAGCACGAGTGTCTGTGGGCCAAAACCCGAGAAATATTTCATGCTCAGGATTTCATTTGGCTCAGTGGCTTTTCTCAGGAAATGTTGTATAAGGACAGATAAATAGGGATGATAGAGGTATAACAAAGTACCTGGTTAGACAGCCAGAAGGGGAGACATGTTGCATATGTGTGTTTCAAGTTTGTGGTCTTAAATGTTCATTAGGAAGATAATTCAGAACAGTAAAAGTCTTTAATACTAATACTCTCATCATTTTATAGGCACACTCTGCTGGGTACAGGAGGGACGGGTCTAACTCTGGACTGCTGGAACTGGCAATCCCCGCATTGCTTGATACCCATGTGATGTTCTTTCTTGTCCTAAATTAAATGCAGATGGTTTTAGATGTCATTCTACTCACAGGTCACCTCCAGACTTGCTTGATATGTGAGGCTCTGCTTCCTGTTTTAGTTTCGTCTGGACACCAAAGTTAGTTCATGTCTTAACATTTCATACTTCTGAAGAGCAGTAATGTTTCTCACCATATCAGAACAACAGGCCCTTGTCTCTTTAGTACGATAGGCTAATAGTGTCCTCATTCAAGATTCATAAAATATACTCTTCTTTTCAATGCCTTACTTTAATCTTAATGATAATGCAAGCCTAGATAAAATTTTAAAGTGTCATCAAAGATATAGTCAGACTTTAAGTCCCAGGAGGAGCTTTGGCCTTTAATCATTTAGACAATTGTGGCAAAAGAGAGGATGAGTATATAAGGATTTTTTTGTTTGCTTTTTTGTTGTTGTTGTTCCTTTTTTCATACTTTAAAAAAAATGTTGCTTTTAATCTCTGGTGCTTTATTTATTCCTGATACAGGCAGGTCTGAAGCTGGAACCTAGTGGAAGTTGCACCCATTTTCACCAGGATGAACAGAGTCAATAGCTATTTTTTCATTCCATTTGAGCATAAAACAGTTCCAGCTGGCAGTCTGGCCCAGTGGTTTTGGTTCTACTAATCTCAGATAGGTCTAGATTTGAAACTTAATGGCGAGAATGTCAATGTTAGTTGTTGTTGGCTGAATCACTGTAGAGCATTTTTCTGTTTTGTGAAACGTTTGAGCATTGCCCCCATTGCAAGGTGGTTGGACTAGATGACCTTTAAAGGTCCCTTCCAATCCAAACTATTCTATGATTCTATTTTACTTTGAGACCTGAAGTATATGCTGGTTTTGTACATTACAGTTATACTGATGTGGGATGGGATTATGTTCTTTTTGTTAATTGAGAGAAACCTGTATTCTCCTGTATTTCTATATGCCCATATATGTTTTTGTACTGTTGCAAAGGACCTTTATACTGAAATACCACTCTTAAACTGGTTTAATCTTACCAGTACGTTAAAGCAGTGTAGTTCTTGTATATAATTAAAACCATATCCTTGAAGGCTTAGTCTGAATAGTGGATGCACTTACACGCTCCTGCAGGTAGGTGCTACCCTCCTGAACTGTAATGAGACCCATGCCTGTGCCTGTACCCCTTGACTCTGGTGCCCTGTAGCATTTGTGAGAAAGAAACCCGGTGAAAGGGTCTGAAACATGAGAGAGCAGTGGCACGGTCCAGCTAGGCTCCCCAGTCTCAGGATTAGGTTACTGGAGCTTCTGATGGCCCTCTGCACCATCTAGATGTAGCCAAAGGTGCCTGACTTCAGTTGCTTTCAGTGGACATTAAGATCTTAATTAGATCTGTCCCCAGCTGATTTTCCAAGATTCCGTGTGGTATATCTTGCACGATCCAACTGGAAACAGGATTCAGATACCATGAGCTACAATTGCCTGGCATGTCTCCACTATTATTTTATTGTTTCAATTGTTTATTATTATTATTATGCTTCCAGTACCTCATTGGAATTATTATGTATTTAAAGGGACTTCAGATTGTTTTTCTTTTTAACAGCTTAATACTTAATTCTTTTTGTACTAAATAAATATCAGATGTTCAGAAAATACTAATTTTTTTGTTGTTGTTGCAGAATTTGTTCCCCAGGCTTTTGGAATGCCCTTGTCCCAAGTGATTGCTAATGACCGGGCCTACAAGCTCAAGCAAGACTCTCAGAAAGAAGAGCAAAAAGATGTTTCAGATTTTGTGGCCTTCCTCTTGCCGTTTGGAACTAAAAGGCAGAACAAAGAACTTTCAAGCAGTAACTCATCTCTTAGCTCAACCTCAGAAACACCGAATGAATCCACTTCTCCTAACACACCCGAGCCAGCGCCACGAGCAAGGAGGCGTGTAAGTAGACCCATGACAACGTGGTGCATGCCAGTAGCTCCAGCGGGTCTAGCCGGAGCAGAAAAAAATCTGTTGTGTCTGTGGATTGTGGAATTTTTCTTCTGTCATGTTAGAACAGTGATTTTTTTTTAAGGTGGAAGTTGGCTTGGTCAATACCAGAAAATTCTAACTGTAGTGGAAATCTTCTTTCTCTGATGCTGGTGGGAAAAGGTCATATGGACTATGCAAGTCTTACAGATCCCAGAGTGACAGAGAGATTATTTAGAAGACTTCCTGTTCACTTCTTTTATCTATCTCCTTCTGTTTAGGTCTTAGGTTTAACAAATTCCATCCGTCTTCAACCTAATTTTTCCAGCTGGGGAAGACTAAACCTATGTGATTGGTATATATGTATGCTTATGTTAATTTAACTCCACAAACTTGGAAGTATATCTAACTATTAATCCCTTTCCCAATATTAATAAAAATCCCTATGGCCTAATTCTGATCATGTCCTCAGTGGTAAGAAAGAAGTTGTCAAAGTAGATCTGTACCAGGCTCTTCAAAGGAAATTTCTGCATACAGGTTATGAAAATGCCTTTGAGAGCACAACACAATGTTTGGGTTGAATGTTGATCCTGCCTGTAAGACAGGTACCTCGTAGACCACTTATTTGCAGGGTTCTGTTCCTTGTAAGTAAATTTTATGCTCTGAGCTTTCCAGTTTGCCAGTACTGCTGCTAGTAACAGTATTAGAATTTTTTTTTGTTACCATGGGATAGAGGTTCTAAAATTACTGCTTTTTAATTTCATTTGCAATGGAGGGAGAAAAAGTGCATAATAAAATACTTTCAATAAAAACCCCTGTTAAGTAATCTGAGAAGGAATTTGAGGTACAAGAACAGACCGTGGAAAATAAAATATTTTCTTAGGATCCTCACCTTCTTATCCCTAGGATGAAACCTGCTTCAGGGAAATACTATGTAGGACTCTTCAAGCCACAGTGTTAAGAGGGGTAGAACTGGAGTAAACTGCAAATTAAGAGAAAATTGAAGAGTCCCATGACCTGCCTTCTTTCCCTCTAGCTGTCAGCTGAAGCTTATACTTGAAGTGTCTACATTCTGTCTGCAAATAGCTGAGGGCATGATATTTGAAGATGTTTGCATTCTTACATACGCATAATGCACATCTGTTGGCCTGTCCAGACCATACGAACAGGCAGTTGTGTTCACACAAAAGTGCAAAGTACACTTGCATATAAGTGTAAAGGGAAACCCACCAACTTCCTTCAGAATTTGGCATAGGTGGTGACAAAAAATAGAAATTCATCATATACACCCATTGACTTCAGAACCTGTTTTCATATGAGGGAAAGGTAATTCATGTGTCCAGATATGGGACATCTGCTGTTCTTCTTACAAAGTGTGGTAAGATCTTGGACCAGGCAGCAAGCAGAAGGAACCTGGATCCTTTGTTACATCCAAAGGATAGAGCTCCATCAGGACCAACTTCCTAGAAACCTGTGGAGATTTTGCTTGTTCGGTTTGGTTTTTTGTTAATACCAGCATTGCAGCTTTCAGGGAGTTGAATTTGAGCCTTTAGTCCATAGTCATGAGGATGCAGTAGCACATGGTTCACCTACAGAGAAGTAAGAGTAGACTAAGGTGGGCAGTGTGACGTGGAGGTAGCTGGCATTTTCTCTCGGGAATGAACCTCAGTTATTCAGTAACGTACTTCATGAATTGTCAGTTATTTAACATTAATATCAACTCAAGTCCCATATCTTGTCTGTCTTTGGCCTTTATACTTCTGCTTATCAGTGTACTTACTCTGCTCCTCTGAGGTTTTTTAGGGGATGGTAAGGAAGCCTGCACTTATCTTTTATCTCTTGAACAGTGTTGCACTGTTTATTTTCAACTGTATCAAAGCAAATGCTTAAAAATTTTTTTTTTTTTAAATGATTCATTAGTACATGCAACTGATGCAGTCAGTTTCTCACACAAATGCTGCACAGACAGCACAGGACTGCCTGGAGTGCAGTCCTCTTAAATTTAAATTGGAGGGATTATTTATCACTGTACCATTCACCTCTTTGCAACTGTGTCATTCACTTTTGTGTATTCTAGTGAGTCTTCAAACACTCAGCTGAGGCTTTCAGTAAGGGATATAAGGTAATGCTGGCTGCAGAGCTCATGGTATGAGTGCTGTGGTTATCCCTCCTCCAAGAGCTAGAAATCACTGTTGCTGCATTTTCTGTGTAGGATTTTTGCCCAGCAGTTGGAAGTTGAGACCCTGGTTAGCCAGCAAGGCACTTTCTGTGTGCTTATTGTAGAGAATATTCTGACTCTCTGTTAATATATTATTTTTATATATATTATACAGCCCAAATTTATTTAAGTATCAGGAGCTCAGTCATACTGCTTTACTACTCAAATAGCATAATGTATGGAGTAAAAATGGATCTGCCATGGATAGTACTTGATCCCATTCATACTCTGTAATATTGCTCATCTTTTCAAAAGAGAAAAGCCTTCTATAACCCTTAAAAAGTAAAGAAAGGCTTCATCTACACACCTTGATTCCACACCTGTCCCTCTGGCTTTCGTTTTCTTTTTGCTCTTTCCATCACCTCTTTAATCTCCACGTTCCTTCATGTTTCTGTGTGCTTAGCTTAAGACTTGCCCAGTTTATTTAGATTTTGAGCTTGTCATGGTGGAGCAGGGACTGATATCCATTATGTGCAAAGGTAGTGCCTAGTAGGTGGAACTTGATTTTTCTTTGGTTGCTGGGCATTGCAGTCCAAGTAGCACTGTGTCTGTCTTAATAGTCCTGGAATATGGGCAGCAACGTGCATGAACTCCTGCATCGTTCCTCAGCAGTCATATAGATCTGGCTGAGCCCAAACTAATAGGTCTGGCTGAGTTTGAGCTGGATCCGTGGAGTATGTTGGTAGTGTTTTCCTGTGCACTTCGAAATTTAAAATCAGAGCTGGCCTGGACTTGGTATTGCCAAGCAGTGCTCTACTTCAGCCACTGAACTCAAGGTCACTCTTCCTAAAGCCAGCTCAGTGCCCCAGTTAATCCACAACTTTGATAAAATGCCCAAGGATAATGGCGAACTGACTGTATTTACATCTATTTTAGGGACCTGAATCCGACTTAAGTGACTCTGTGATAATAATGATTCATGAGGTGAAGATGCTTTGCAGATAGGGAAGGACCAGTAAAGGCAGGGTATAAAGGAGGGCACCTGTCGTACAGGAACTGCCTGGGAGCTGCAGCGATGAGGATGGTATGAGGATTTTCAGTGTCAGTCGACTAATTTTGATGTCTGAAAGCCCAGACTCTTAAAAACAAAATAGAAAAATTGTTCAGTTGGAATTTTACACACACGGATCATAGCCAGAGATTCTTGTTTGGTTTTGGGGGGGGTTTTTTGTTTCCTTTTGGCGGGAAATGGTAAAGGGAATCAAGCAAATGTATTTCTGAGACATCAGAAATCAGGGTCAAAGTTGCATTCTAAGGGGTCTAGTAATTGTTTAGAGATGTGGGTCCAAAAAAATCTAAAAACTTCACTGTGTTTTATTTATAAGTCTTCCATGAGTTATAAGAAACAGAACTATACCTGATAAGTTAGATGCTTTTTTTTAAAAGATATTATGAACTAAAAATTTTAAAATTCATTTGAAATCTCAGTGGACTTTGTATGAGTTGTCTATGAATTGGAAATCTTTGTAAAGTTCAGTTGTCTAGGCTGATGGAAGAACATACTTCCAGAGCTTGAAATTCCCTATCAGTTGTACAGGTCTCATTTAATAGACATAGAGATCTCACCAGCAGTCTGTGAAATACCTGTCAGCAGAACAGTGTGCTTTTAAGAAATTAGAGTTGTCAGCAAAGTTTTGAATGGGAATTTACATTTTCTTCATTATTTCTTAGGATGACATGCTGGATCCCTGTACAGTACATTTTATGTTATGGTAAAATGTATCCTTTGTTTCAGAAAGCAAGAAAATAATTTACAATAGATACTTTTAATGAGAATTAAACCGGCAATTTTTCTTTCTGTTTTATTATTATTTATAAGCCTAGATGTCCTCTAAAATGTTTTTGCCTGGTAAGTTTAATAACAATTGAGGGAAATGATCATTTTGAAGTGACAGTGATCTTATGGTTTGAAAAAAAAAACCCTTATTTTTCAAGTGTGAACATTGAAACATGCCATAAACCTCCTGCTGCTTGTGCTGCTTTATCTTTTGCAGACTGCTTGAATTTATGTGCCTTGCTGTAAGCAAAACATAGTTTTCAAAGCTTTCATTGGAATTTTAATGATTTTAAAATATTAAGATACATGAAGTAGAATTACCTAAAAAATATTACCCCTCTACTCTGGTGTGTCTTTGTTCTGTGGTAACATGGGATTATTTCAATCTATGCAGTTGTGTGTATTTGTAATTAGTTAACTGTATGTGGTGTATGGTTGTAAACCTATTTGCATCATTTTCACTGATACAGTGGCCCAAGCTGCAGGAGAAGTAGGGAATCAGGTTTAAAAATATGTATATATCTCCATGCACATAAATATTGTACTGCTGAGGTGCACACACACACCATGATTCATCCTTGCCCTGCAATATGTTCAGGCTTACAACAATAAAAAAGTGTACCGAGTGAGTGGAAAGCATTTAGTTTTTTCAATACCTAATTTGTATTCCTTGTAGTATGGTAATAATAGCATTGGCATCATTGTGATTTTCCTCATCCATTACACTGGTATTATAACTTCATTAATTTACGAAAACCGTGTAGCAAATTGTATTTTTATATTAGTTTTTTTAAAATGCAGGTAGGCAAAAGTCTTTGTTAGATAAGATCCTGTGGCATTTAGATTTCTCCAGCCGTACTGATTGTTCATGTGTGTATATTTTACAGGGTGCGATGTCTGTGGACTCTATTACAGATCTTGATGACAATCAGTCACGATTGTTAGAGGCTCTCCAGCTCTCTTTGCCAGCAGAAGCCCAGAGCAAGAAAGAAAAGGCAAGAGATAAAAAACTAAGCCTGAACCCTATTTACAGACAGGTTCCCCGGCTTGTAGATAGTTGCTGCCAGCACTTGGAAAAGCATGGTAAGAATATTTCGTTTTCCCAGGAGTGGCAGATATATTTTTACTATAATGTAAATAAATGCGTATTTTGAGAAGCAAGCATACACTTCCAATTGCAAGGACATCTTTGAAAGTCAGACACTTTCCCTCCTATTTTGCCTCTTGCTAAAGATACTGTCTCACAAATAATTACTTAGATGATATCTTCCAAACTAAGGATCTATGCTACGAGCTTGCAAACTGGCTCATGCAGCACAGGGGAAGAGATATTTCGTGGAGGTCATTCATCTTGTACTGGAGTGCTCAGCTCTGCAGGAACGGCTCTTCACACCCCAGGGGTTTACCCATACCTTGAGAATGAAAGTCTGAAATGTGCCAGTCAGCCTGGAGTCATTCTTCACAACCAGTAGATCTTAAGGTGTAAGAGCTAAATTAACTGTTTATAATACAGTGCAAGACTTAACAAGAAACAGCATTTGAAGATAGAGGCTCAGAGAAACAAAAAAATGCCATGCTAAATTATATTAAGCTCCAAGAAGCTTTTTCCTGTTCACTACAAGGCTTGCAGGCTGGCTACTCAGTTTGTCCCTGGCTTCAGTCCTCCTGACCAGCCTCAGGCTCAGGCCTGCTCTCTCCGAAGGGAATTATAAACTCCTGCCAATATCCTTCTCATGACTTCATGATCGTCCAGACACAAACCTCCCACCAGCTTTATGTAATGCAGAAACAATAGTTAATCGAGGTATCTGTTCAACATCTCTCCCAGTGTATCTTAGTCTTGTAAAGATTTTTAATGAGAATTGAAATAACTTGGCCACAACAAGACGGAGTTACCACATGGCCAGATAGTAAACAAACCATTAAGTAATGGTGACTGCAACACCAAATGATGCATTTGATGCCTAATTTGACCAGAAAGAAATCATTTACTGACTCTGAATGAAAGGCTTTTGCAGATGAGGGACTGCAATTTAAACAATGCTAAGCTTTTACAATACATAACTGAAAGCCATGTTGCTTAAAAATATATACAGGAAAACTGCGAAAAAGAGTCATTGTTAGCCTTCTACAGAGATTAGATACCATGGCTGACAAATAAGTGTGGGGATGATTAAGTTTGAGATGAATGACTTCCGTCCCTTCACACAAGGGTAGCTGAGTTTGGAGAACATAAAAGTGTCTGACTCAGCCAAAAAAGCCATCCAGCTGAGTATCCTTTGGATACTGTGATTTTATGTCACTTGAACATCTGTGATAAATTTTTTTAATCCACTTAACCCACTGTCATAACAGATTCTTTTCTATGCAACATTCTTTACTAAAATATTTGCTTTACATTAAAGTTTCCTTTTAAAGAAAATTTATGATGTTTTTTCGTGCATTTTCTAGGAGTGCACGGTAGTACCCCACGATACAATAATCTGAGATAATGTGGGGCAAATATTGATGTTCTTCAATTTTCAGTTAAATCCGCCATCCACAAAACAGTCATCAGGATTCGTTGAATTTGAGAAATTTAAAGATTGCAGAAGATGGACACTACTGTTTGCTCGTTGGCTTTAGGGATAACAGAGGACTTTCTGTTCTAGCAACAATCCTGTAGCAACATCATTCCAGGCTATATGATGGACCAAGTTTCTGATTCTGAAAATATTTGCCTGTATGCATAAGTCCTTCAGGCCAATTTTTCAGCAGCAAATCACCTAGGGGTTTCTCACGAATGCTTTAAATTATCATTTTGAACATTATATGACAAAAATGCCTATGTTTTTAGCCAAAAAAGCCCCTGGCCTTGTTCACCTTCCCTATTTTCCCTGGGATCACGTCCCAGAGTTGTAAAGGCTTGACCTCCTGCAGACCTGCAGTGTAAAACAAATACTGTATGTTTGTGCAGGAACTGGTAACCAGCCTCCAGTTTTTGCCCAATATGAGTATCTCCATCTCAGATGATTCCCTGCCAAAGTTCCTGGGTTTACTAATTGCTATTCCATCAATGTAATTTTCTGTTAACCAAAGATAGAAGAATATTTGAAGAGAGGTGTCATGTTGAGACTAAAAACTAAAAGGCAGAATCCTATCTGAATTTCTCTGATGAAAATCTGCAAGTCCAAACACCACTGCAAAGCTACACATCTCTAGCAAGCAAGGGTAGCCTCATGGCTGTCAAAAGGCATTTGTTTTGCAAGGTTATTTTACATCTCCTTTATGTCAGTAGAGAAAATGAATGTTGCAGAGTAGCCTTTGTTAGACCGTAAACTTTTCAAAGCTTATAGGTAATTTCATCTCTTGCAAAAAATGTCTTAACTGTGTAAAATGATATTATGTACACAGCTGCTTAAGTCTTTAAGATTTCCACTCACATTCTCATTGCTAAAGACCATGTCACCTCTAAGGTAACATTTACTCTGAAATTTTTCAGTTTCTGTTACTCAGCAAAGTATGTCCATTCAACAACCACATTATCGTTTGTTTGATACTCTGATAGTATCTACAGGGCTAGAAGAAGTTTTGAACTGATTTCTTACAGAACAGCAGGCAACACCCATTTCCAAATCACTTTAAGTCTAAATGACACAAGTGGCACACCTTCTGCACTTTGCCTGAAGTACAACAGTACTTCTTTATAGCTTTCCCTCTATATAATAGCTGTTCCTATCCTATAAACTGCACACAACTCCCAGCTGGAGTTCTTCCCTCTCATAATCTGCCTGAGTGCCCTACTTCTGTCTGAAGGAAGCTCTCAGCTTTGTCTTGACAGGCACTATAGAGCCAGCAGGTAACCCCGAACACCACCTGCTTCCTGTATCCAAAGACACAGCTCGGTGCCCAAGTATTTAGTTATTTTATTGCCTGTTTCCTTTGATGTCAGTCCTGGAAGTGCCACCTCCAAACGCTGAGCAGTGCCTCACTCTCTGCATACCTCTGTCCCTCATGGAGTAGCAGTGGCACTACCAAAATGGCATCACAGGAAATGTCACAGAGATGCCGTTTTGCAGGTTAGGTAATGTGAGGTCTTTAAAAACAACCTCTTAAACCAAGACAACTGAGTTCTATCTCGTCGTGGTAAGTACAAGTTTGCAGAGAAATACATTGTGTTTTTTTAATTCTTTTAAGAACCCACATAGCCCAGATTGTTTTGGTTCAATGCAATTTTCAGCAGAAAACTAAACAATAAAACAGTTGTCTGATGTGCTACACTTGCAGGTCTCCAGACAGTAGGAATATTCAGAGTTGGAAGCTCAAAAAAGAGAGTAAGACAGGTGAGTGGATATGGATACACTTTTCCCTCATCAGCTATGATACAAACAAACCTGATTCCTTTCTCTTAAGTGATTTCCTCCCCATCCGTCACCTGGTGAAATTCAGGCTTTCTGGGTCAATGACTTTACTGGTTTTTTGGTGGCTCATAATAGGCCATTTCCAGTCATCTTTTACATCTAGTGAAATCCTTGTCAGGTTCTCAGCAGGTTAACAGTCTCTCTATATTTTGCTCTGCAGAAGTAGCACAGGATTGGCGATCCAAATAGACTACAGTGATGAAATTTTCCAAAGGTTACACTGTAGGGATTACATCTCAGAAACAGCTGAAGCTCCCAAAGTAAACCCAAACTGTAAATCTTTTTTGGAAAACTCACAGTATGAGAAAATATGCAAGTACAGAACAATCTCTTTGACCCTCAGATCGCTGCTCCTAAACATCACCTTTCTTCTACCCCTGTTAAACTTGAAGGTCAGAGCAGACCCATCCAAGTCCTAGTCTCAGCCAAATGTTGAAAAAGCAAAGATAGTGTACAGTTAGGTTCCAAAGATAAAGTCAGAAGTGGGTGTTTCCTCGGCCCTAGATGTTGCATTGTTATTCCCAGAAGTTGGGAATACACGTTGAATTAGAGGAGTAGAGAATAGTGCTTAATGGTTGCATGATGCTTAGGGAAGGGGTGAAAAGTTACAGGAAAAGCCCCCTGCCAGGAACTATAAGACCAAAAAGATCAAACAGAAAAATGCAAAAGAAAGCTTGACTGCATCTGGTCCCAGAAATAATAGTTCTTTGTTACAAAAACTACACAGTATAATGTTTGGCGCTCTGGAAAGTTACCTTGAATAGCTAAACTGACTTCATTTTGGCTGGTAGGACAGTATAGCCTACTGATTTGTAGCTTATTCTATCGCAGTTTGTATTGCTGAGTGGCTGGTGTAACACAAAGCTAAAAACATTCATGGTCTGCAGAGGCAGTTGTTAGATCAACACTGAACTAGATAAAGTATTGAAAAGTAAGTTGCCTGTCATTTGCATTCAATGTCAAAACATATTATCATTCAGGGGTGAGTACAATTGCATCATACCTCTGGGGAAAAAGCAGAGGGCTTGTATCATTTTCTTGTAAACTAAGCCTTGCTTCAAACATCAATGACTTTCACCAGTTTTAATTTTACTGTGTTTTCAAAAGCGGAGGAAATCAAGAGGTTTGGGTATTTACGTATTCTATTACATGGACTAATTTATTGAATTAGGTGAACTAATATATTTCATTAAACAACATGGAAGCATCAGCTTGGCCCTTGCAGTTACAATAATAAATGCTGTCAACATGAACACATGGGAAAGTCTGGATTCAATTAAAATTCCACTCATTTTCTGAACCATGGAAAGCCAAACACAGTACTCAGATTTTGGTGTGCTTTTGCAGCTGTTCATTAGTTTTTCTTGTGTAGAAAGTAGACATAGTTTTATTTCCCTTCCTCTCCCAGTTAGAAAATGTCCTATTTCAACTGTAGTTTGTTGCAGTAAGTACATAAGTAAGTAAATGCATGTGGCAGTAGGGTTTTTGGCTGGTGAGCAGGAAGAGAAAATCTAGAACAAGTGCATCTATTACAAACTGCCTCCTTCACATTCAGTGAGCTAGTGTTGACTCAAGGTGGTAGGTCTGGTACATCAGGATGTCAGGTACCAGCTTGTGCCCAGAAACTGTACAGATGCTTGAGCAGAGCATTGTTGCCGGGCTTAGGGTGGGCAGCCCTCTGTGCTAGGCCTGGTGACTTGGCGGCAGCTCTGCAGGTGAATCAACCGCCAGAGCCCGAGGTTGAAGAACGACATGGCTGAGCTCTGCTCTCCCATCCCCTCTCCCAGCACGGATGTCCTCAGCTCTCATGTCCTAAGCTCTGGTGAATGCTGTAGTTCACCAGGTGTATTTTCCAAAAGTCTGAAAGTATTCCCTGTGAATGAAGTCTGAGAGACCTAAAGTTTAAACTTAGAAATATACAGTTTTTAATAGCCGTGATACCTGGGCCTGAAATGTGGCCATGTTTCACCAATGATTATCTAGATGTTGTGCTAATTAGGACATCTCTGTAGGCCCCACAGGATATCAGATCAGAAGTGTCATATTCAAGACTGTAACAGCAATTTATGATTTAGACAGCTATTTGGGAAGGCCGAATTCCTGATGCAGTGCTAGTCTGTTTCCTCAGCTGCTTTTGGGCAGTAAGTGCAGAAGCAATCTTCTGGATAGAGGTAATTTATGGTGCTCCACAGGGATGTTCCGCATTTGCCACCAGCCTGAAGAGTAGAATTGAGCTGGGAATGAAATCCCCAAGTTGGCACTGGAAAATCTTTGACCACAAATCAGCAGGGGGAAGCATAATGCTAGATAAAGAACAAATTCTGGTCTTCATAGCGTAATTATTCATTATTAGTAATGACTGATATTAATAATGTTAAAAGTAGTCTTAATGAATTAGAAAGGAGGCTGTAGTTTTTATAGAATACCTTTCACACCCGTTACGAAAGCACAATTTCAACTGAAAATACGGGATTTTCTACATTCCTCCACACTATACACACTCAAGATAGATTGCCTGTGATCAAGATTTGCCACAGATTATCGCAGACCCAGAGTTTGCTTGTGACTTACCTTTTTTCTTCTTTTTGATATGTCTGTAATAATCCTGGTAAAGAAAGCTGATAACCTCAAATTTCCTCTTGTTTAGTAAGATTGAGATATAATTACTCTCTGAGAAGATATGTGTGAGATCATGATGCCTCATAATATTAGCAAAGATAAGAAATTTTCCTAGGAAATAGTTTTAAAACATCTTGACTATTTTCAAAATTAAAAGAGAGTAAAAGGTGGAGCTGTCAGCCTGAAGAAAGAGTTCTGCTCTTGGTGCTGGGAAATCTCTCCAGAAAGACAGGCTTTTATCTTTTCATAAGGCATATTGGATGTGGGAGAGGGATTTCTTCTGCCTTTGGGAAGTGTGATGCCTCTGAATTATACAGAATTTGTCTGAGGACTGTAGCTGGAAAAAAGTAGTGATACCATGTAATGGTATTAGCTTGCTGTTTGTTAACTCCCTCTTGATGATCACTTAGTGAATATAACTAAATTAGGAAGGCAGAACAAGATGTGTGTGGACAAATGTCATGGAGCCTTAGTGAACCTGGCTGCTTACTGCTTATGCTTAAATACAGTCTTAACTCACAAGAGAAATGTGAGTTTGGTGGATATTAACATTGTCTTATTATTAATGTTTTTGTACAAAAACGTAAATGTTATGAAATGCAATTTTGGTCTTTCTGGTCCTAAAATCTAGGGATAATGCAGTAATGTGATATAAGAAAGCCTCTTTTGCGGTTTTCCTTGTTCTCCTTGGTTTCTGCCTTTGATATTAACCTTACATTTCTGCAAAAATTATATTTACTTGGGCACATTTTTTCATAAAAGAGTGCTATATATTAGCCGGAAAGAATTGTATTTTATTACAGTCGGGTACAGACCTTAAGTTATGTATTATGGAATAAGCAGCAATTAGACATGAATTATGTCTTTGACCGTACCAAAAACTAGTCATGTCCAATCTGGAAAGTGAAAATTAGTAAATCTACATCTTAAAAGATTTTCTGTGTTGGGATGTACTAATTGGGACAATAAGTGACTGTGGTTTTGTGTCATGATCTTTTTCAGTTACGTGAAGAGTTTGACCGGGGCATAGATGTTGTATTAGATGAAGAGCACAGCATTCATGATGTTGCTGCTTTGTTAAAGGAATTTCTGCGTGACATGCCTGACCCGCTTCTTACCAGAGAACTTTATACACCTTTCATCAACACTCTCTGTGAGCTCTATAGCATCTTGATTTACTGATTTTCAAAAGCTTACCTGTTTGAATTCTTTAATGTCTGCTAACCGTATTCTTTTTTTCTGTGCATTTAATACTCTAGCCTTGATTTGCTCCAAATATTTGTATAGTACAAATTTGCTGAGGTCTTTCCTTGGTTTTCGTACTATGTAAGTATAGCCCAGAAAACTAGGAACAACGAAGATTTCACTTATTATATCTATTTTCGCATTTGTATATAGGATGTGATTCATGTTATCTATTAAATCCTCATCCTGTCATTGGTTCAAAAAGACAGACTCCCATTTGAATCCTGGTATCTCAGCACCATTAATGCTTTTAATTTTTAGAGCTATTCACTGACCAAAATTCCAGTCTAGCTTCAAAAACGTAGCTTCAAAAGTTCAAGTTTCATCATAGTTAATGGTTCTCAAAGCCATCGTATTAACTACTCCCAAATGTGTTGCCTAAGACCTGAGTGCAGACTCTCATAAATTTGCGCAAAAGTAAAAATGGACCCTTCAAGCTTATGCTGCTGCCTGGCATGTGTTCTTCAGATTCTTTCTAGCCCTCATGTCTGAGATCCTGCCTCTGGCCCACCTTTGTCACTGGCTACCGTTGCATTTTAGATGGTTAAAGTGATGATGGTTGCAGAACGTCCTTTATATCTCTAGTTGCTTTTCCCGTCTCCCAGTATCTCTGCAAGATGTGAAATTGTAAGAAAACCCATTTAAAATGCCTAAACCATAAATCTGACTGGAATGCTTCCCAACGGTGCCCTGTTGTATGTACCAGTAGCTATACCTAAGTGAATGGAGTAAGTAGAAAATTAAGCAGAATTTTTGTGCCCAGTGACAGGGATGGAGTGTGCAACATGGATTTTGCTCTCTTATAGGCTGAGAAAAGATCCTATGAACCTGTGAACAAAAAGTTGACCAACCAAGGCAAAAATCCCGTAACAGTATTTGTTACACTTTTGATATTTCCTTAGAGTTTTCTCTTTTTCTTCTGACATTATGAGGAAAATGATCCTTAAACAAAGCTATTCTTACGCCTTCCTTTGGGCTGAGAACAGTATATTTTTTCTGTTTTTAAGTTAGTTGGAGTGATTTTCTTAGAATGTGTTTTTTCCCCTCTTAGTATTAGAGCCAGATGAACAACTAAGCACCTTACAGCTTCTCATTTATCTTCTACCTCCCTGTAACTGCGATACCCTACACCGGCTGCTGCAGTTCCTCTTCACAGTGGCTGGCCACGCAGAAGACACCACAGACAAAGATGGCCAAGAGGTAAGTCATGGTCACTTGTGACCTTTGACTTCACTTAATTCATGATCTGAAAAGAGATCTTTAAAGCTGTGAAACAAACACGATGGTGGCATACCCTTGCTAAAGACGGGAGAGATTTCATATTCTTGCCTGCACGTTTGCCATTCAGTTGTTAGGGCTGTGAAAGTTTAATTTTTATATGACTTAATCAGTAAAGCATCTACCACTTCCTTTGGGAGATTCACAGTATAATCGACCTTGTTGTTAAGAATGTCTAATGTTATCCATCCTTCTCTCCCCCAGTTTTATCCTATTATATTCTATGGAAAATTACCTCACACAGAGAAGTGTCAGGCATTCAAGAGTATGCTTTTTCATTCTCTTTTCATTCTCGGTTGTTGCTTTCTTATATGACCTTTGGACATAGCAGTTCACTTCTTGGTTCCCTTAGCTTCCTTGTGTGCACTGGGTAGTGAAGAATGAAAAATAAAGGACAGGAACTCCAGCTATGTCCTTTTAACTGACAGACCTAATCACTAGTTGGAGTCAGGGTCCATCTTTGCCTGTTTTCCTTCTGGCCTCCTTACTGTTGCATTCTGGACCAAATTCAGTGGAGAGGTTGGAGTGCGTCCACCCCACATAGACAAGAACACCCGTAGCCGTGTGGCTGAGCTGTGCTTCTGAGCATTCACATGTGTGCATCTGCACCGTTCACACTGGAGAAGATCTGAAAATCCAGGCTTCCAGTTTTCTACCAGGACAATGCTTGAACTAGTGGGCTGCTCTGCAAAAGGTGGCAACTCTTAACTTTGAATGAGATGGATACAATCTCTCACTGCTTGACAAAATTTTACCAGTTTATCTGTGGGAAAGACTTCTCTGTCCTCTGATGTGCAGCAGAGACTACTTCTGAGGTTACTTCTGAGACTCTTCTGAAACTCCTAGAGAGTTTTGTCTTGCAGATGGAAAACCCTGCTGACTTCTGTCAAATATGGACACCTTTTACAGTTGACTGGTTTTAACAATTGGTACTTTGAGACTGAGTTTTGCCGAATTTCTGCCTCAAGTCCTAACTTCCTAACAGTATGCTGTTAGTGACTTCGAGGCCTATTTCACTTTTAAATCCACTTTAAATACTATTAATTTTGTCCTCAGCAAGGAGTTGATAAAAAACTACACCACTATGATGAAAACATTTTAAAAGAGCAGCTTGTAACAATTTTACTGTGCTTAAAAACATGTATAAGCCAGCTAAGGTCATGGTCCCCCTGGTCCTGCAAAGAGTTCTCTGTTGGTTCAGGAATGTACCCAAGAGTATCTTATTGCAGCGCTAGAGGATGCTGCTTAAGAGAGTTGGTGTGGCCCAACAGTTGTATTAAAGGCATTTTCATTCCCCTTAATAGTACCTCAGCTCTGCTACAGGTATTTTGGCAAGGCAAATTTATGTAAGCTATCTTGGCAGTATTGTAATCATCAGAAATATTATGTGCAATTGGATACCTTTTATAGATAATACAGTATTCTGCTCACAATTATTTAAGCTATTTATGAATAATTAAGTGAATAAAGGCATACAGGGCAAGAGAAAGTTTTTTATCAGAATGTTTGCTATCACTGGAAGGAAAACAGCCAAGCTTTGGCACACAGGCCCTTCTCTTACGAAGATGAAGATGGATGACTAACTTTATTAAAATTACTCATTCAGTTAATTTCAGTGGATATATTCACAACATTTTTAAGGGATGCCCCAAGGCTACCCTTAAGAAAAGACTCACTGTTTGTACGAACAGCCTGCACATGCAGGTCCAGGCACAGCCAGAGGCTGCCCCTGGCACACTCGAGGCACCACGTGCCTGTACATCCTTGGTGGCTCAGTACTCTGACAGTGTTTAAAACGCAGATCACCCGAAAAATAGCCAGGTGCATGGTGGTGCGCAAATAAAGGAGTGTGCTGTACTCACAGTCATGCTGGGATGAGTCTCTAAACAAAGAGCCAACATGTTTGTTATGACTGCCCATGCACCTACTTAGTGCAGATGTCTTTCCAAGATTACACAGTGGTCCCACTGATAAAAGGAAAAGCTCTTTTTACTGTCATGTCTATGCTTTCTAATTGAGCTGTAAAAAATAAACCAGGTGCAGTTGGTGCACAGTTGTAAGTTTGACTAGAGTATCCAGTAAATGACCAGCTACAAAAAAAAAATTAAAATACTACTTTGAAAAGATTCGTTTTGTACCACTCATTTCTTGAAATGCTATTTTTACTGCCTCCTTTTGGTGCCTCTTCCTGTCCTTTTTTAAAATTAATTAGTACAAATGTAACTGAAATAAATGAAAAATAACTCTCATGATATTTTTTTGTTCTTCAAAAAATGCCTGCAAGAAATGCTGGGTCAACAGCTGAATTTTACTTACAGTCTTATATAGTCAAACTGCTGGCATCTTCTTCTGCATTCCCAGAATAGCAACCAAGTGGAGAGACAGAGCGGAAGCACATGACCCCTGCTTTTTGCTCTATTGAAAGAACAGAAAGGGAAAAAAGTAGTATAATCACAAATACAACAATTAAAATTTTTATTTAATAACCTATATGACATATTTTTCAGATAATCTCTGTCTAGTCTAGTATGTATTCCTAGCCTTCTACTTCCTCCAAAATCAGGTTACTATTGCTTTTTTGAGCACAGTTATAAAAGTAGGAAAAAAGTAAAATAACAACAAAACAAAACAATCCACCCAACATTTGGCATATTCTAGGAAACAAGCAAAAAGACGAGAGAATACTAATGAAAATAATGAGCGTGCTCCTTAATTATCTAAACTGTTTAAACATGGAAAAGTGTGTTTTTCCTCACTGTATCTGTTTCACATCATGAGTGCTACTTGAGAAAGCTAAGACTTTTCAGTTTTTCGTCCGAAGAGACACTGATACGCTGAGGTGGTGAAGCAGGAGGGAGGTTTCCCTGAGCTCCAAAGAAGTATGCCACTGCTGAGCTTCCAGGGAATTAAGGGCAGGCAGCACTTACACCTTCTACTCCTCCAATCCATTTGAAAATATATCCAGAAAATCCACAGTGCTTGTTGCAGAGATGTCCGACAAGGTGTTTGAACATTTCTAAAAAAGTTGTTCATTTTTTATTTGACTAGCACTCGGTTTTGGTTTTGAATGAACCATCTGCCAAATCAGGGGCGGGGGTGGGGGGGAGAGAGAGAGAGAGTGTGTGTGTGTAGGGGTGTATGTGTAGGGGTGTGTATATACATATCTGTATACATTAGATTCTGGGAGACCCCACCTCATTTATATTCTGTTTTCTAGATTACTGGGAACAAAATGACATCACTTAACCTGGCTACCATCTTTGGCCCTAACTTGTTGCACAAGCAGAAATCTACAGACAAAGAATTCTCAGTTCAGAGCTCAGCTCGAGCTGAAGAGAGTACTGCTATCATAGCTGTCGTACAAAAGATGATTGAAAACTATGAAGCCCTTTTCATGGTAGGTGGATGTTTCTTCACATTACTTCTATGCATTTTTAAGTTAAATGAGGAAATACCTGGTTGGTATTAAAGTAGACTAGGGTGAAATAAACTCTGGAAACTGCATTAAATTAGGGTCAATTATTATTGGTAGAAAAACTAGTCTTCTATAAAGGAGAATGTTTTGCTGTAAGCAATAGTATTAAAAATGTGTACTTAGATTTTGTCTGGAATGGTTTCTATGTAGACAAGAGTATCTTCCGTCTGTCTGTGGAAATGATGAAGTTGGCTATCCAGTTGTATACTAAACAATGCACCAGCATTGCTCATTAGTTTTGAAGACAAGACTGAAAATGACCTTTCACCTCTCAGTTTTGGAAGTCAAGGAGCCAATTTTTCTTCAGGGAGTAAAGAGATCCTTAGTTAATTTAAGGAACAGCCTCCCCTACCAAAGACTTTCTTGTTGGTTAGATGGGGAGGAAGGACAAATCTTTCTCATTTGTCAGTTGGGTAAGAGGAGTAAAGCATAAATCTGTGTAGTTCCTGAGTTCCTTTCTGTTCTCTTGCTGAATCAAGGAAGTTCTTCATAAAAGGGTTGATGACCTTGGACTTGGACATGTCACTTAAGATGCAGCTTAGTTAAATCACATTCCTCGTACCTAGCAGTTACCTGGACAGTTATTATGTGGCTTTACCTTTTCCTCTTTTTGTCTGCACAATTTTAGGTCAGCTCAGTATGACTTGTGCCTGAGAGAGCCCTGCTCTGGGATAGCAGAGGGCAGTCAGACCTAGTGGTGGGCACTATGCTGTCTTCATTTGAGTAGGCATACATATCTTAAAAAAACCAGTCGTCTTGAAAACATGAAAATAGCTTTGGTGGTTGTGTCTTAAAACTAAGCAGCACTGTATGTTACACTGATGAGGAGATCGGTTCCCAAAGCAAGAGGAAGAACATGCTGGAGACCTCCTTTAGTGCTCCAGCAAGGCTGAGCGCTGATACCTTGATGGGAGAAGATGGACAAGCCTGGATTGTGGGCATGTGGGACTGATGGCCACATAGTACTGTAAGAGGAAGGTGTCTACCAGATTTCAACAGGGAGAAGAGCATGACGAAGCAGTCACGAGCCCTGCCTATCAGTCTTAGCCTCAGATGAACTTCTTTGTGGTTTTCTCATCTTTTCCCTCACACTGTATTGCCTTTCATTACATCCTTTGCTTTATTTTTATTCTTGTTCCAGTGAGACGCTCAGCAATCTTTTTTTTTTTTTTTTTAATGCTTTTCACAGTTCAGGGAAACTTTAGGTGCTATTTTTCCTTCCACAGCAGGAAAAGAAAGTGACAGAACTGCACTCTTGTGTGAAGGTCTGCTGGCCCAAAGTGTGGATGGCAGTAGCAAGTTTAAAATAATACTTGAATAAGAATACTTGCAATACTTGAAGTTTTCTTATTGTTGTTTCTCTTTAAGAACATTTTACAGCACAGCCACATCTCAGTACATTAGGCACACATTCCGACTTTCAGTGTGGAAAGGGTGGGGCTTAGGGTTAGACTAACCTACATATGGTCTCTTTTAATTGTGACGGCTTTATTCCTTTAATCTCTTCAGTGCTTGCATTTTCATTTGAAGGCTAAACGAAGTGTGGGAGAAAAAAAGGAGTTTTCTTTTGTTTTCCAGAGTAGCTTTTCAGATTGTGGAGGGAGATTAGAATCAGATTTCAAAATGAGAGGCTAGCTGCGTGTGAGAGAAAGACAAACCTATCTCAGATGCTCTCCTGAAAGCTGAAATACGTTGATGTGAAATTTATAGAAATGTCTAACAGCTGAGCATCTCTGGGTGTTTAACAAACAACATGGCAAGTTCTGCCTGCTTTCTGGAGTAATGTGTAAATTCACACATGATACTTGATCTGTAGGATTGTGTCAGATTGCTCAGTTAGTGTTTTATAAAGCTTCTACCAGGGTTTACTTTCGTCTTTTTCATGTTTTCATCGCCAGCACGGAGATACTCTGTATTCTGAAGATAATTAGCCCAGTGCATCATTTGATAATAGATGCATTGAAAGGAAAAGACTTGTACATGTAATTGTAATAAACTCTGATCATTTGAAATCAGGCAGCAGCAATTCATTTTCCAAACCCATAGGATTGGGGCCAAACCAGAACTGCTGTTTATACTTGACATTTATGCTACTTACAAAAAGAAAAACATCTGGACTCGAGCATTCAGCTACAGCTATAACATACAGCGTATTGCTGCTAAGGTGTTTTTGTGTTTGGTTTTTTTTTTTTTCCTGTTACTTTTGTGTATGGGGAGTTTATAAAACTCTGATTGGCTTCAGCATTGAAACTGGAACAACATTTGTGAAACAAAACCTCGGAAACCAGGATGTGTTGTGGCACCCAGACCACAATATCAGAATGATTCTGACATATTGGTGGTCAGAAAGGTTCTTTTTGTCAGAACAACCCAGGATACTGGGGACTGTTTTTATTAAGCAATTATCATCGACATCAGTAATATGCAAACCTGTGGATTTCATATAGAAGATGGATTCTGACCTTGCTTCATTGATGTTAAGGCCCTTCATATCCAATTCTTATCCATTTCAGTGAGTCTTAGGGATGCATTAAAATATTTTACAAGAATGGACAAAGGACTGTTCTTTGCCAATCCCTGGACTATGCCCAGCAGCTGAATACGGGGAGGCACAACTCAACCACACTTTGTCTCATTGGCTTTGACTTGGCATGGAGGATGGAGAAGAGCAGCTTGGTCACGCATTTTCATTTCCTAGCACCCAAATCCAGCCCTGCTGCAAAGAAGCACTACATAGTGTCTGAAATTTCTTATTTTTACTGTTAGAGGCTACTGTGGCCTCCCCGCTGCAGAGGCAGTCACACGCTGCCTCTCTGTGCCATACCAGTAGTGAGGGACAGCACAAAGGAGACACTTCAGTGTTCCTTCTACCCTTCTGTGTCTCAATAGCTGTGACTCTTATGTAGCACCCAGCCCCAAAATCTCAGAATATTTCTTACTCTGCTGGAGTCCTGACAACCCCAGAGCCCTCTGATGCATCCCAGTATGTGCTCAACAGCTGCAACAGCTGTTATTTCAGCAGTGCCTTGGCTTCGCTTCTGCCCCTGAATTTCAAGTTCTCATCCATCTACTCAGCCACAACTGCCAGTTAAACAATTAATTCAATAATAGTTATTGCAGCTTTGTAACATCTTCCTGAAATACCAATATAGTAGTTCTCTATAAGTGTAAGTTTGTAATTACATGCATATCATTTCTACACTTGCAAGTTAGTTAACTAAACTGAAGTAAATTGCTGCACAGGAGGAAACCCAAAACCCAGTAGATAGCTAACAAGGAGACCGTCAGTACAAATCCAGTTGAAGGATTATAGATTAATATGCCCTCATTCACTCAGATAAAAGTCCTATAACTCAATAGAACTGTTAATTTTGGGTTTCGCAGATGCTTTCAGTTGGAACTGAACTTCCTGTTGGAACTTTTTCAGATTCATTTTTATGGAATGAAAGACTGATTTTTTTTTTTTTAAATAACGGAAAATACATTTTTATTTTTCTGATGAAGTCCTCTCAGTAGATTCTTACAAGTTTATCAACTTGATATAAAGCTGAATAGTAAGTTACATACAGAAAGACATGGATTTTGGTTTACCCTCAAACTTTATTTGGAGTTTATTCTACTGTATAGAAAGGCTGTCTAAACAGAGAAGTTACAGCACACCAGGTTTCCAAAAATAAAGAGAAGATAATTTTTTTAAAGACTGGTATATCAATGACCATCAGTAAGGTATTTTTCCAGCTTAGAGGCTAAATACAATTTTTAAAGAAGGAATATGTGGTCACACAAGTTTTTCGTAGAGATTTTGGACCAATTTGAATTAAAGGATGCGTATCTTCATTTATTTTCAAATTATTTCCTTTTTTAAAGAAATATGCCTTTTCTGTAACTTGACTCCCTAAATACCTCCCAAACTGAGGTATTCCCCTGAGGAATCTATTAGTAATTCTATTCCTATTTCCCAGGAAATGTCAGGGAGAACAAATGGCCCATGCAGTGTGACCTGAAGGTCAAGAGATTCAGGCTCTGACAAATTGCATCCAGAAGCATATTGCACAGTTGATGACCCCTTGCTGAGATTGTCTTGCCTCCAGCTCCATCCGTCATGAGTGAACCTGGGCTGTTAGTTAAGTTTCTCAGATGGTTTCATCTGTTTCAGTGCTTTGAAGGTTGAGTTGAATGTTCCACTGTGATGTAGACAAACTCACTTAAGGATTGATAAGACTCATGTAAAATGCAGTTGGAAGCACGAAGTTTACTTGGGCAGGTTTTGGAGTGCCATTCTTGCTACCTGCCCAGGAGATGTTGCTATATGAAGCTATCAAGTGTTTTGAAGGTTCATCTTCGTATAAAGTGCACTAGAGAGAGTTAGCAAATCAGAAGGCCAAACTCCAAAGAAGATAACACAGATTCTGGCTGAGCCTGTTGCTACTACCCGAAGTCCAGAGTGGCTGGAGATCCAGCAGGACCCACTTGTAAATCTGAGTTATGGACAGATGAACTCTAATTACTCAAGTTCTGATTGAGCATAAGCAGGAATTTAAATGCTTCTAGATCCCAGGATTTGGCCATATGGATACCTGAACATTAAATGTTTATAAGGCTTCATTTAGAAAAATGTTGACCTTTGGCAGCTCTCACTGAAATGAAGCAATTGAAGAACGTCACAGATAGAGTTACCATGAAATTTCCATGAGAAGGACATAAATAAGTAAATGCTACAGAATATATGAAGAAAACATTCTCCTTCCTGTGTAATTACATTTCACATTGTTTCTAAAAGGAGAGAAGTACATCACTTGGAATGGAAATTTGTAAATGTCCCCCAGTCTTTGAATGTGAGGACCTTAAACGGGAGCTTTTGAGATTGCGATAGATGAGTAATCCCACTGTTGTTATCAGATGTAATGCCCAACTGGATACCAATGGATTATTCAACAGTAATCAGCATTTGACATTGTACAAAGTGATCTTTAGTCCTGCTTCACCTGTTGTTACATGAAATTTCTCTTTTAAGTGGAAGCTTCTGAATCTTTATTTTATATACTCTCTGTAAATGTATTTGTACTTGGTCTTTTAGATTAAGCATAGAACCAAAATTAATGTATATGAAAGGATATTAATCTCCAACTAAGTGTTTTTTTGTTGTCTTCAGGTTTCCCCTGACCTACAGAATGAAGTGCTTATTAGCCTATTAGAGACCGACCCAGATGTTGTGGACTATTTGTTGAGGAGGAAAGCTTCCCAGTCATCGTGAGTAATCTGGTTTTTCATCATCCCTGTTTCTGCTGGGAATTTCTATCTCCCACTGGAAGTGTTCAAAAGGTTCTAGTTTTCCACAGCTCTTCTGCACTGTCTACAGTGAAGTATCCTCCCCATTACACAGACTCTGCCAAAGAAATTGTGACTCTTGTACAGTGTTTTCTAAAGACAAATCTTGTTTCCTGATTCAGAGGAAAGATTGTGTTCTGCTGCAGAGAACAGAATGACATGTACATAAAAATATTCAGTGCACTATTATCTGACAGGATGTATTCTAGTGATCTGCTGGTTCATGTCTTGGGTTTGTTGTAGTCTTCAGTAATAGGAGGCGTGTATTACACTATCCTTGAAACACACCCTAGAGTGCCTTAACACAATCACGGCTAGCCGTTTGACCAGTTTGTTGTTCTTTTCCTATTATATACACATAGGACATTGTAAACAAGTCAACTGCCGCAACAGCAGGTTTATGGAGACTCTTTGGATATTATTTAATTGTATGCTTTGTGAAAGATCTGAAGAGAAAAAAATCACACCAGTCACTGTTGCAGTTACAATACATAACATATTCCAACTTTGTGTATGGTGTATATATGCCTACACCTGTGTGCCTTAACGCTATGAGTTTGTACATTCGGATTCCTGGCTTTCTCATGGGACACATTGCCTTTATTCTAGTGAATCCCAATATGTCAGACCCAAAAATGACAAAATTTGACAAGCTTGCTTTAAGTAATTTTTAAGAGGTTTCCTAGACTGTAAACTCTCTGGGACAGATTGGACTTTGTCTTCCTATGTGTGTTGAAAGTGCCTAGTGCATTCAGAATATAATTAAAATTGAATTTGTACAGTCAGTTAGCTATGATTTTTTCTCTCTCCCTCTGAACATTGTATAGTTGGAAATAATGTAATAGTGTGCCTGGCTTTAAAGGAAGAGGTATAAAAGAGTATAATTAACACATGGAGGAAAAAGCTTTCTTTAATTATAAAAATTAAAAACAAAAATATGTGAAGAATATATCATGTGTTGTAAAGGATTTTATTAGTTTGTTGACTTAACCACATGAACACATAACACGCAGTAGCAAATTATCACAGATCATCTGATTTGTGGTAATTGTCTCTGTGTGTTTTCTTAGTGTACCACAGACATGAAATAATTTCAGTTAGTTTATGTCTGACTGACAAGGAACCATGTGTATATTTAGAACACAATAAATGCAGGATAATTAGAGGTACGTTAGCTGTCTTTTACACTTGTTTCACATTTGCCAGGAGCCAAGACCACAATTAGGAGAGACGCTGCAAATCACATGACATGTGGTAAAGTCTGCACAGACTTCTTTCTTTAAGCTCTCAGTTTGGGATGATCATATTATTTCTAACTCAAGCTAATAAAAACCTTCATGCTGGATTTCACCGTCTATATAATATAAAGACATAAAATTGTATCTCACGTGTGGCTACACATACCAATTGAGCATAAATTTGTCGCAAATCATTGTGGATGTAACAGATTATTGTTAGATCGTGTTTCCTTTAAGTTAATTGACCTTTCCTTGAGCTTCCTTACTTTTCAGCCAGCATGCACACCTACAGGAGAAAATGGATCTTTTGTGCAAAGCTGGTCACAACTGACAAAAGGGGTTTTATAAGAAAAGGTTACGAAACCAAATAGGAACAAATAGGAACATATAGCTACACTAGTACCAGTTTATTGTATTTTCAGTAATGGGCGATGAAGTAATCACTGAGATAGGAAAAACTTACTATCTGTCATTTTTCTTCTTCTCTGCTATCATGTAAGTGATTTGTTCTTAATGTTAATGAGATATGTTTTCACTGTGATTGCAACTTCTTGGTTAAGATATTCCAGGCAATTAGAGGGAATGTTGCTTAGTGTTATTGCTAGGAGTGTGATGCTCTTAAGAGATTAATCTATCTCAGAACATAATCTCAATTTTGAAGCTACATATTTGTTGGTTATTTTTCCTGTAAGAAATGTGAGGCAGCAGACAACAAGGAGATGTTTGTCTTGACTTGATAAAAATGAGCCTCCAAAATACATCCTTACTACTCTTGGAAGTTGCCTGGTCAAATACTCAAGATCCAAATTTGGATCTGTGGAACAGAAAACTTTACCTATTCTTGAGACAATCTTCATCAGAAAAGCTAGTTGGCTGCATAGCATAGAGTATGGAATCAACTTCAAGACTTTAATGTCATATTAATTGCTCTGATGGTCCTGCTTCTGCAATTGCCCTCACATCTCTGCTTTTGATGTCATTACAAATGCTTTCTTGGCTCTGATCTAACAGAGAAAACACAATCTCTTTTCCTCTCCAGAGGTGGACAAATCAGATGTTCCTCATCTTTCAGTTCTCTTAAGAGCTGAGCATTGTGAATGGTGTGTCAGGGAGTTTATGGGAGTCGTTCATGGTAAAGCACTAATTACCACTGGCAGCAATTATGAAGTGTGCTTTTGTGGATCACTTCCCAACTTTTTTGTATGTTGGCTTGATGACAATGGAATTTGGGGTTTCCAGCTGTAAGATGAAGCATCTTTAAACTAATACAAAAAATAAAATCTGTTTCTTATGATGATTTATTGTTTATCATGGCTAGTAGTCCTGTTAGAGTAAATGAGTTTCAAAGTTACAGAATTTTAGAATGTTTTTGGATGGTGATGATGGGTTTTAATCCATTCTAACCTGTGGCACAAAGATGAAGCCATACAATAGGCCTTACAGTGTGCGTAAATGCAGTTTTCAAAGTTGCAGAGGCTCCCTAAGTCATTGAGTCCTCTACCCTGTTACAGTGGCAACCACATCATAATCCCGTAATAATCTGTTTCATTGGTGCCACCTGTGTTGCTCAAATATGTGGGGAAATTACTACTGCATGCTGCCAAGCCATCACACTCTGTATGATGTACCTCTTATAATTGTTTTCCCACTCAGAAGCTTTAAGGTATAACAGAAAAGGATTTCTGCCAAAAACAGAAAGGGATTTCCTGTTTTGATGACCTTGATGGCAGTAGAGAACTAGGAATATCCCCAGTAGAAGTATTAACATTTTTCCAGTTCACCCATGCAAGTAGACTTTGGTGGATAACATCAATTCAGAAGGATGCCAGTTAAAAAGGAAAGCCCAAGACTCCTTCATAGCATAGTTGATTTTTGTTTTGGAATCTGAAATAGTATTTTTGAACACATGGGGCATAGGTTCCTTCTGCAGCTTTCAAATCTTTCAGTTTATACGTAACCACTTTTAAAATCTTTTCCTTAACATAGTTCATAACCACTAGAAAATACTTCACTTGCCTTCCCATTTCTCACATTTGATAGTACATAGTCTTCTATTACTCTTTGTGGAGACCATAATCTGCCCTTATTCATAGACTGCATATAGGCGAGTGGGTGTCTTGTGCAGTATTTACATTTGCCTCCCAATTTAGTTTTTCCCCAGTGTGTGGGTAGAGAATCACACAGCTATCCAGGGGAAGATGAATTTTGAATTTTAGTAAATATCCATTTGCTACTGAACTCAAACCATAAAGCAAACAGATGCAAATGTTTTGTTTTAAGGAATATGTGAGAATTCATTCTTTATTTGGAAAGATGCAAGTCAAAGTTTTTTGCAATTTGTGTTTTATTTTGTTCATGAAGAGCATGGTAAAGCTGCAAAAGTATGAGATCGATTTCCAACTTATAAAAGTATTCAATCCACTTTGATGGTTTCTTGTAGTAAGATTGGCAGAGTCCACAGGCATTTTCTTTGATTTTTAAAACTTTTTTCTAAACAAATTTGAAAGTGATATTATATATGTATATTGCATGGGCTTACTAGTAGAAACTGTAAATGAGTTTAGAAACTTGAACATTTGGATCTTTCCAAAGACTTGACAGTTTCCATTCAAGTAAATTTTTATCAGGAGCTCTGTCTTGAGAAGATATAGACTATAACAGATCATTCAAGGTAAGACATGAAATCAGTGTTTCACAAAGCTCAAGTTTATGTTCCCACATTCTTTCATTCCATTTCCCTTTCCCCTATTCCTTGTGTTACCTTGCCATGGCTAAGTGGAGTATACCTCTCTCTTTGGCCTGTGCAATATAGTTAGGTTTTGATCCTGCAAAGATTTACATGCGATAAGCCTTATTGGTGTCACCGTTAGTGCTAAGTATGTCTGTATGCTAGCAGGGTGAGGTTTAGATGACGTTCAGTCTAGAAAGCTGAAGAGAAAGACATTTGGTTGTAGGAAACCTGCAGATACCAACATTTCTCCCCTTTTCTCTCAGGTCTTTCTGGTTCTTCTAAAATTCCCAAGACATTGCTTAAATCTTGTCTTAACTCACACTCACTGAACAAGCTTTTTTAGAACTTAGGAGGGCAGAAAGAAGGGAGCAAGAGACAAAAAAAGAGAAAAAAGATTTGTGATAGAATTGTACATAGTTAAAAGACAGCAATTCTTCAGTGTGTGGCTGTTTATAGATTAATTTACGTTGGACTGATCTTCAGATGAGAAGTTGAGATGGGAATTGAGGCATGATTTACTTTTTTTTTTTTTAATGACTCTCCAACATTACCATACCCACCACACTGGGAAGCCTGAGACAGCGCTACTTTGCCAAACGGCAGCTCTGTTTTTTCGCGTTGGCCCCAGTTAAAGCTCAGGATCAGTTCAGTGATGGATTTCTTGCTGGGAATTACCAAGGAGTAAACTTAGTTAATTGATTCCCAACACTTTATGGTTGCTTTTATACTGGAAAAAAAAATGGAATATTGAATAACATAATAATCAAGATGTCGAATGTATATATTTTGTTTTGGGACATGCAATATGTAAATCGGCCAGGAAAAAAACCAGCAGCTTGAAAGTGGTATTAAGTTTTGTCATTATTTCTGTATTAATATTTAGTGTGCTGGGGCTAGCCTGTCTTACCACTGTATGTTTTCTTTATTTTCTTTCTTCAGATTTATTTCGTTTGTCTGGGAAGAGGGTTATTGTTCCATAACAAGTAATGTGCTTTGGCTGCTCACTCAGTTCAAGCTCTTTTTGGATTTGACTCTGAGTCAAAGGGCTGACCATTTTCAGTACACATTTACAATAATAAGCCTCTTGTATCCCATTCAGTTAGAGCAGGTATTAACATGAGGTCACTAAGAGAAGTGTTTGACTCAAGAAAAGCAAAAGACAAGCATCTAAGAAACAACGATCAAGGTGCAGAGAAATGAAAAATGAGTAATAGAAATACAAATTAGGGAGGACCGATAGGAAAAAAGTTATGTTTGTTTACAGAGTATTCCTACATATTCTTTGGGAGGTTCAGTGACTCACAGACTGCCTTCTGTCTGTGCAGTAAACTGCGACAGCTCAAGAAATCTCCCTCAACATTCCCAACATTTCAAAAATGAGAATTGTCTGTCTGAGCCTTGGCTGTACTTTGGTGGGAGTTCTGTTTGCCTTTTGCCTTTTTTTGTCAAAATTAATAACCGGCCATGCTGTTGGTGATGTAAAGGTCAAAGGGTAAAAGAAGTTGTAGAAGTTATCAGCAGAGCCAGTTGTTTGCTGCCCCCATGAGAAGTACAGTAGATACATCTGCTTGTCCTCTGTAGGATATTTATTTACCTTTGATGTCTCTAGAAGAGGATCCTTCTCACAGCGTAAGGGGGCGAGCTAAGGTTTTGATTTCTCTGATTGTGTAGTACTTCAGAATGGAAGAAGTGATTTTAGCATACTGCTTAGCATCAAACTAATCTTCCCTATCATGCCCATATACTGTTGCAACAAGCTAAATTGTCAAGGTAACATAAAGAATTGATTCACTGTTTAATTTCCTGTGGTGAAGTGTACGGTTGTGTGGTTTTTGTTGTTTTCTTTCTTGACAGCGACATCTTTTGATTTTTAGTGGCCTCTGCTGGCCACTTCATGGCAAAAGTTCTACTCATGGAAAATTCACCTCTGTACTGCTTCTGAAGTGTTTTCATTTCAGCAGCTGTGATCATACTCCTGTATTTGATTTTATTTGTACGATGTCAAACTGCACCCGTAGCTGTGAACATAAAGCATTTTTCAGTAACAGTAGATTGTTTATCAAAATTTCTCAGGAGCCCTGAGATGCTGCGGTCAGAAGGTTCCTACTCCGCAGGAGGAAGACATTCTTCCACAGACTCCAACAAAGCTTCAAGCGGAGATGTCTCCCCTTACGACAACAACTCCCCGGTACTGTCTGAGCGCTCGCTGATGGCAATGCAAGAAGAAGTTGCCCGCAGCCCAGATAAGCTGTACAAGGTACCTGAACAGTACACGCTGGTTGGACATTTGCAGCCTAAGACAAAGGAGAATTCTTCTGCATCACAGGCTGGAAAAGGTAGAGTACATCCTGCTTGTGTTCCTCCTCCTCCAGTGACTGATGGGGGTTTCTGAAGTAATTGAAAAGTGTCATTTTTGTATTATCAGCTACTAGGATTTGAGGAGCAATAGTGTAAATAAATAACCTTACAAGAAATGACTGACATACATCCTTTTTTTGTGTTGAGCCCGAAGGGTCTGTGCTCAGTCCTCCTCGTTAGCTCAGCCAGCTGTCAGGGATGCTCTTGTATGGCATTTCTCAAAACTTGGAGCTATTATTTAGCAAAATAGAACTATGTATGTCCTCCTTTTCAACCTGTCTGTGACAGCATGGCAAAGACTGATTTCTAGTCTTGCTCTGTAGGACTGTAAGGTTATGGTCCAGACTTCAGAAAAATCTGAGACTTTAAGACGTCAAGCTACAAATTGTCTCCCATTGAAAAGGATGACCTCAACACCCTCTCACTGGAGAACACAGCTGAGCTGCACAGCTGTACATCTGCTACCAATTACACACCTAGCAATACTAGTGCAGGGATCCATAATTTCCATAGCTATCTACGGAGTGCACACTTGAATGATTTCTTCTGTAAAGAACTGTGGTTTAACCTGATAGCTCACCAGCACTTCAAGATGCTTTTCATTTAAAAATAGAAAAAAAAATAATTTACATTCATGAAATGCATATTTAGTCAGCCAAACTTTAAGAACTTTCAATGCTTAGGGATGCAAATAACTGTTTGGTGGTATTCTTAAAACCATTTCATTTCAGAGGTACTGAAATGGTGGTTAGGCATTTAATTCCCTTTGGAATTAATGGGACTTAGACTATTATCTCAATTATATGCTTTATAAATGCCAATGGGCATTTATCTTCTGTATTCAGCATCTAAATCTCTGAATAGGTTTCAAAATTTGGTCAGATTTCTAGTAAGTTATGAACAGGAAATTACATTAAGTTTTATCATATTAGCCATCTTTTGGACTTCAATATGCATCACAACGATACTGGACCATGACAAATTAGGAAATTCCTTTACTGCCAGGTGGAATCAGAAGAAGGCATGAAACAGTTACAATCCAGCACAATGCCTGATGCGCTCATTTCATTCAATCTCTACTCTGTGACAGCACTTCTGTGTAAGACCCAAGCGATGCTGCAGGTTGATAGAGCATGCCTTACAGTGACCCCTGGGGCTGGGGCTGCCTGAGGGAGCTTTGCCATTCTTTCTGTAAAAAGCACATGAACTACCTTCTGTTGACCGAATCCTCCTGTTCTCGTGCAAATTCTCCAACTGACTTCAGTAAGGCAGAGGACTTAAGGGAAATTCCACTCTCTCAGCAAACTCAGGCGTCCTGCCCATACAGAGCTTACTGAATCCGTTACAGGATCTGGCCTGAAACAGCAAGTAACTATGAAGAGATACATATGAGCTGTTTGTGTTAGGTGCACGGTAAGTCAGTTGCTCGTGTATGTTAACAAGTCTGATACCTTAGGTAAGGTTTTACCATTCTGTTTGTATGTTTCTAAGTAATGGCTTTAAGAGGATCGATTTGTCATCTTCTTCCTGCTCTTACTGCTATTTAGATGTTTCGGAAGATCATTTTGATATCTGGGGCACCTGGCATTCAACGCTGAAAAGTGGCTGCAAAGATCCAGCAATGACAGGTCAGTTATTTCTCAAGTTTTAAGCCCAAATCTAGCAAAGACATAAACAATTTCTTGGTTTTGAGAAATCACAGTGAAACCAGTAGGAGAATTCACATTGTCCAGAGTTGGACTTTTAAAAGGTGACTGTTTAATAAAATACAGAGAAGCGCAGTGGTTGTTATGCAAATGCAGCGACATTTCAAACCATCACGAGATAATTTAAAAAGTCGTTTCAAAATTGCTTCAAAAAATAGTTTTATATTCTTCTAAAAGTCATTGGAAGGTGGACACCCGGTGGGGATTTGAGCGCGGCTGCTGCGGTGGCACAAGCACAGGCTGTGAGGTTGGCAACCCTGGGTGCTGACCCTGCCGCTGGCTGGCGTGGGCCCGGCCAGGCCCTGACCCCTCCTGCCCTGGGGGTGGGCCCCCCGGGGTGCTGCCCCTGCCGCTGGCTGGCGTGGTCCCGGCAAGTCCCTGACCCGTCCTGCCTTTGTTTTTCTCCCATCTGCACCCACCTCACAGAGGAACTGCAAGACTAAAACACCCCCCTGCTTTTTAAGCATGTGAAGGATGTTAAGTGCTGCAAGGCCTTATGTCGGAGCAAAGTATGAGTCCCGGGGTAATATATTAGACATGGTTCAGACAGATGTAGGGCTGCTGCTCTGTGTCCCCAGGTTCAGCCAGCGGTGAGGCTGTTCCACCTTCAGTCGCATAGCCTGATGATAAAAGTCCCCATCCCTCTTCGACATAGTGATGCAGGGGAAAAGCAGTAACTTATTAAATGCCACGCAAAGGATTACGCAGACTGATGTTGTCTTTCTGACTCTGGCCCCCAGGTTCTTACGGGAACATTTACGAAAGCAGCTTGCTGCGACCCGGACAGTGCTCTCTTTCCCAGGGGAACCTCGCCATGTATTCTCCTCGGTGGCAGGGCAGCTCATCCGAATTGGACAACGGCAGGCAGGTCATGCGAAGGAGCCAGACGACTGCTGCCATTCCTGAGTGTCAGCTCCATCCCGCGGTGTCTCGGGTGTGCAGTAACCCACAAATCGAAGTCGGCAGTAGGAGTTCAGACCTGTCACACTCAAAGTCAGAGCGGCACTTGACTTTAAGCAGTATGGAGGACCTCAGTGAGCACGACTCAAACACGGGTTGTTCACAAACCACAGCCAAGCCCTCCTACAGAAAAGAGAGGCCACCACCCCCCTACCCAGGCCCAGCAAAAACAAGCTCTGCGTTGTCACAGCGATCGAGCGTTTCTTCAACGTTGCACTCTTTGTGGAGACTTCAACGCCAAGAAAAAAGTTCAGGGACCAGAGCAGCTGGAGGACCGCCAGCCAAAGCCCCTGACCAGGCCTCCTCCAGGCAGGAGCGGCCGGCCCCGCACACCCCAGCGGGTCACATCTATTCCACAGCACCTCACAGTCAGAACAGTAAAAATGTTTCAGAGGCGGACTGGCATGATTGGCAAAGGGAGAGGTGGCAAATTTGGGAGCTTTTATCAGCCGATAACCCCGATGCCCTCCCGGAAACCCTCGTATGATCGGACTCTGCAGAACTGCCACTCATGCCTATGCCTCCCTCTCATAGGAAAACAACTGTGACATTGGAAAATGGGGAGGGCTTTTTTGTTTTATACCAACTGAATTGCATATACTTTTTTAAAACTTTGTTCACTTTAATTTCTTAACAGCACTGTCAAGCAGTCCATTTACAAATATGGTATGTTCCTGTTTTTCAGCAAGCTTTTGAGGAAAAAACAAGATGAAAATTTTAGTCTAATAACTCTGTATGCATACGCTGTGTATGAGATAAAACTGTTGCTTTGATGTTGCTAAAAATGTATTTATATATCTGCAGTTTTGATGATTGTATATTCTGTAATGGGTATTGTATGATAATCATATATTATGTTTTCATATACAGATGTCAATCAATCATGACTGCTTTTTTTAAAATCACTGCACTTACATTACCGTGATATGCATTGGAATTCTATAGAAAGTGCACAAGCTGGTTTCTGTGCTTATATTAAAAAAAACTGTTAAAGGGGGAAGTTGTCCTTCTTTTCACTGCCTATTGAAAAACACTAAAATAGAGTGGAACATGAAAAGCCATATATTTTATAAAGGTAGTAGTGAGCTTAGAGGGGAAAATACCAAATATTTTTTTCTTAGAAATATATTTGCAAACAAAATTAATTAAAATTTGATACAAGATTGTAAAAATATTTTTTTAGATTCTGGTAGGAAGCAGCTCAGAGAATCAACTAAGAGCAAGGCCATGCCTAAACCAACCAAGGATGTAGTGCAAAGGTCTGCCCTCCCATTCTAGAGGAAAACCAATGTTTGTATACAGGATATAATATATATATTTATAAATGTATGATTTTATGTATTGTTCTAAAACAATAAACTGGAATCCAAATTTTAGAAAACCAAACCCAATAAATTGAGGTGTGTAACAACTGAGAAAGAATATGGCTTTTCCTTTGAAATAACAAAGCTTCAGCATTAAGAAAGCTAGACAAAGCAAAAAGAAAAATGAAGCAGAAAGAAAAATGCAGACAGACAGACATATGAAAGGGAGTCACACAGAGTTTCAGAAACGAACACGACGTTGGGAGAAGTTCACAGCTGCATTTCTACACATACTGTGCCAAAGTCTGGGTCAATAGTATTTCTTCAATAACTGTGTGTTGCATTGTTAAATGTTGCTGTTTTATACACGTTCTGGTGTTTTTAAATTGCAAAATTGTTTATGGCCAGCAGGTGGCAATGTACTTCAGTATTCTAGAGAAAATTCTTTTTATCACTTGGTAAGGGAAAGTGTATCATTATCAAAAGAATTTTATAAAACATATTAGTCTTAATTTTAATGAAGTTGAAGACTTACTCAGTGATATTGTCTTTAAGGTCTATCTTGTGCCATAATGATGGAATAAAAAGCTAAGCAAAATAATGAGCATATTTTTGCTCCTTTTTTTGAAGCAAGGTTTATGTAAAAATTGATGTGTTTTTGTTACATTCTTGAGTATCTCTGTCAAAAACATCTAAAAGGCTTAGGAGCTTATGGACCACTTTCACATATGACTTAAATATACAAGATCCAAGGTGTTACTTGAGTTTTAGGCTTAAAATCCATCCTATAAAGAGCCTACCCATCATATCTCCATTTTCCTAAGTGGAGTTATAAGATAAAAGCACCAACCCAGTAGACGGGCAGGATTTGGCCTTTGACTGTCAGGCCGGCCAGCTCTTTTTATGAATGCTGTGTTCAGAATAAATCTCAGCTCTGTTCTTCTGGTGGTTGTAAGGATTTTCCAAATACAAATCTTGATACCATACTTGATAGGAAAAAGACTCTTACATGTAGCTTGTTGCAGCAGCTCTGTGTCAATTTATTACCAAAAAAAACCCACTCCAAATTAAAAGGATAGTGGAATATACACAAGGACAAAAAAGGGCTCTCACAAGCAATCTTCACTATTTGATCTTGTCTCAGTATTATCCCAGCCCTGATGCAGATTTCCTACAGGGAATTAAAGCTCCCTAATAGTCCTCAAAACCAGGCATAGTGTAAATCCTGCTGCAGAAGATACTCTATTCACTAGATGTCCATCTCTTCATTTTAAATCTCTGTCTAAATATAGAAGCACCTGCACATTGTTAACATTTTTAGTGAAAGATGGCTTTTAGTGAAAGATGTTTACTCAGCCTCATAAAGAGCTTGCTTTTCGCCAGTACCTCTTCTGTATATATGTGTATGTATGTGTCTATTACCATCTATATGGAGTTTATGCGAAAACGGAGAACAAAAAACGAGACCACTGCTGGAGGACAACCTCGTCTGCACACATTTCAATGTACAATTGCTTGGAAGAAAACAGATATAGAATAAATTCCAATGAATTAAAAATAACACTTGCCAAGATGACATCATTTCTGTCTCTTATTTTCATTTGAACAGGACAGAGCAAAATTGTCACGGGCAGGTTAAGGATCTAGTAATTTTTAGTTGTACCTCTTGCATACGTATCGAAGATCCAACATTTCCCTGTTCTCACAGTGAGGTTGTTTCTGTAAAATTTTTCCGATCATGCTGTAAGATTATTCCTCCTTCTGTAACGTAGGAGGAACAGACAGACGTGCGAAATAGCAGTCCTAGCTACAGAGCAAAGGTTGGAGCGTATGCGGTAGGGGTGATGTGTAAGGGCCTCTAAAAAACCTGAGCAGGTCCAGAGGCTGGTGAAGCGTTTGAGGCTAAAATAAGATTTTTATAGCCGAGCCGCAGTGTAGGAAAGGGGGACTGGGGAAGACCTCACTAGCTTCTGTCAAGAGGCTGCCGTGACGTGTAAACACATGCCAACATCCTGAAGACAAAATAGGTTGTAATGAAGTGTTTACAATAGATCTAGCCTTAGTAAAACCCATATTTTATTTAAATTAACTTCTTTTATTTGATAAAAATAAGTCAATTAAACTAGAAAAGCATTATTTTATTGACCAGTTTTAGGACAAAGGCGGCCCATAGTCCAAGGCAAAAGTCTCCACTTCAGAGCTCCAATGATTTATCGCAAAATCTGGAATTATTTTAACTATTTAGGCACTCGTTTTACCCAGCCACAAACTTGGCGTGAGGGAAGCTGGGCATCCTCGCATGCCTCTGTGCCTGCCTTGCTGTTACAGAGCTAGAAGCTCGTAGTGACGAGCTTCTCGTTGCCTCTCCCACCCCACCTGGGGGAAGGGGCTGACGCTCCGCGGTGCTGCGGCTGAGGGCAGGCGCCCATTCCTCCCAGGACCTGCCGCCTCCCCAGCTCAGCTCCCACAGCCCTGCCACAGCCCAGTCCCCCTTCACGGCCTGTGCCCTGCCTGTATGTCCACATCAGCGTCGGTGTCTTAAGATACAGAGAGACAACCAAGGTGATGGGAGGGCAAAGCAATAAGCAACCAGGTAAATTGAGAACGTGCGCAGTTGTTTTGGGTGATGTGGCGTTAGCGAGGGCGCGGGCACTCTGCTGAGCTGTTAGACACTTGTCTTTCCAGGCTGAAATCAGAGACGTAATTTCTTTTGATGCCTTTTTTATATTTCACGAGAAATGTAGCTACAAAGGGTTGTTTCTAGCTTTATGTTAGCTGATAGATCTGTGTGGGCTATTCCATTTTCTATCTCTGCAACATTATTCTTCCTATGATGCCTGTTCTTGTACAGCCATAATATTCCTCTGACGAGGAAAGTCCGTAGCGTGGGGCTATCAAAGCCTTTTCTCTGACTGTTTCCCTTAGGAGCAGGATTCCTGTCATAGCAAAAGGGTCATGGGCCTATGCTTCAGTGAAGAGCACGGTAGAGGAGGTCTTCTCCAGAGGTCCCGAGGCCTCAGGCCAAACTCCTGCAGTTCAGTTCCCTCCCATCACATCCTATCACACCACGCCGGTTCATTCCTAGGACTGAAAAACCCCTTTCCCCTGACAGTCTGCGTTACCTCCTCCTGGGGGGGTGTCCCCTAGCTGGGAGGATGGGTGTGCTGCGCTCGCAGGTGAGCCCAGGGGAGGTGAGATGTGGGTGCCCCAAGATCGGGGTGCCTGCATGTTGCCAGCAGGGCAGGGGCTGCTCTTCTCTCTTCTGTTAGAGAAGCAAAAAAGTGACAGGAATTGGTTCAGCTCTAGATAACAAGCCAAATGTGGTGGGGATCCTCTGAGCTAAGGGAAAAAAGGAAAAGCTCAGACTTTAAAATACTACTTTAAAAAATATTGTTGCTGCCATCTTTTAAAACAAGATGTGGTTACACTGTTGACTTGCCCATTCCAAGACTACTGCTACGGGGTAAGTTGCACCTTCTCCCTCTTCCCCAGCCTTCTATCCCGTCCCTTACACCAGCTCTTGGAGCGGTGGGAGGAATCCCGGGCTTGTTGCTCTGACTGAAACTTGCCCTGTACAAGGAACACATAAAATTCAGGTAGCTCAGTGGCTTTCACCACTGAGAAGAAGGGACAGGGTCAGAGATGGGGGAGAGGAGGAGGGTGGGACTGGCCACCCCTTCTGGCAGCAGCCTCCAGTTAGCCCTGTCAAAGCTACTTATGCAAGTGCAGGGCTTGCTGCTTCAACACGTAGGCAAGAGCCTGGCCAAGCACTTGAGAGTGGCTCTGTGTTACAAACCTAAGCCAATCCAGCTGCTGGCTTGGATGCTTGAAATCTCTGAAGCACTCCGCTGTCTACATCGGGAGCCTAGGCTGCTACATGGCACAGCTTAATGCCACTCAGAACGTCTCTGCTGTTGAAATGACGTGGTTCAATGGGCTGGAATTTGTGGTTGAATGGTCGGCGGGGGTGGGGGGGCTCTTCTGGTTTTGTTACTGGTTTTACTGTTTCACAGGCATTGGTCGAGGTCAAAAACCTCAATTCCAGCCTTTCTGGAGCACTATCTTGTTCTGTGGCGCTGGTCTGGCAGGGGGCCAGGGACTTCTTTCTCCTCCAGGAAACACACGGGATGTCTGAGCCTCACCTTCCTCCCTCTCTCAAAAACCTTCTCTTTGCATTCATTTCCAAAAAAAAGAAAAGAGTAGCTTCATTGTGTGATGCCGTAACCTCACAGAACTGCAAAGCAGTGGAAATGATTCTCAGTTGCATTAAAGAGTATCCTGACATCAGTAAGCCCTTTTACAGCATGACTGAGAATGGCGAACTACTGCTGTGCTACAGTCGCTAGAGGGGAAGGCATCTCGGGGTCCAGACAGTGCTGCAGAGACCGCAGAGCTATTCAAGGCATGTAGACACCCAGAGTGCTGGGTCATAAAATGCACCGTCTCTGAGAATAGCATTCATCTAATTTTTCTGAAGTTTAAAGCATCTCCAAAGGTGGTATCTACATCTGGAAAAGTCGCTCACAAGCTCCCTTTTTATTCAGTGAAGAGAGACAGGTATTTCTGTGCCACCATCCATACAGCCTACTTCAGTGTTTCTTTGAAGGATGGTCCCCTTTGAAGGGCTGGTCACAAGAAGAGCCCATTTCTTTCCACTGCCTATATAAAGGAAGCCTAAATAAGTTGCCCAAATAGAGACCTCTCTACGGTAGCCCTCCAAGTCTGGCTGAATGAATCCCACCCTAAGGGTCTGGTAAACTAGAAAATGGATGGTGATCCCGGCAACAGTGAGAAGGAGCATTTAGTAACGCCGCTGTCTAATGCCAACAAATTATCACAGCCTGGGGAAAGGAAAGCAAGATGTTCAGCACACCTTTCAGCTCCTGGGAAAAGCGAAACTTATCCGGAGGCCTCGGCGATGTTGTGCTATTCCCTGGGCTCCCGGGCGAACCTGGGGCTGGTGGGGCTGGCAGAGACAGTGCTGCTCCTGGGGGCCTGGGAAGGCAGCCGGCACAAGGAGACGGCATGCTCAGCTCTGCCAGGTGCTGTAAGAAATCCAGGCTTTTTGGAAAGTGAGGGAGAGACACTGCCTGGTCTGGAATTGCACCTTTTTTTGTTGATTTTTTTTTTTTTTTTTTAATGGGATTTATTTATTCACTGAAAACTCTGTTTCCGGCTGATCTGAAAGTGTTCATGAACAGATCCAGGATTTAATTAATTTGTTCAGCCAATTAAAAAATGAATATCGGATTTATGAAATTTTAGATTTGGGTATTTTAGAAATATAGGGGGGAGGGCGTTTGTGCTGAATCCCAAGAGGTGCTGGCAGATAGGCAGATAAATTCTTCCTTGAGAAAGATGGGGGTTAATCGTCCTTCCTCTGCTGCTGAGTAAGAAAATGCCTTTGCCACTGGAGTTTTAAGGTCGCAGAGGGAGGGAAGGAAGAGGAGAGCTGTCTTTATCCACTTCTATCCAGAATTGCATTTGGGAGGGGGTGAAAGGGCACGTTAGAGCAGGCGAGAGCAGTATTTCCAGTGGGGTGGTGGCCGCACTCTCTGCGTGAGGACTTGAGCCCCAGACTCTGGACCCTCTTCTAATGATTATTTAAACTTTTAAATAAAACAGAACAATTTTTTAACAATATCTTTGTTAAACAAAAGGGACGTAAGGGGATGCCTCAGATCACCATTTCCTTTTGCTGGGGCTCTTTCTTTTCCATTTCCCTATGTCCCCTTCCAAGCATAGCTATGAGCTTTAATAAAAAAAGAATTTTAGAAGGGCCTGGAAAACAAAAGCATGTGCTTCAAAACCTAAAAAGTCAGAAAAAGACTGGAAAATACCTGGCCCCGTCCTACCAAACAACAAGCAGCCCCTTCCTCTCCCCCTTCCCCGCGCACATGTGCTGGGGGGCCGAACGCTGCTCGCCAGGAGGGAGGGAGTCTGGCCGGCAGCCGGGTGTTCAGCCGTGGGGCTTCAGGCTCGGGCACCAGGAGGAGAGGAGGGTGAGCGCGGATGTGCGTACGGCCACGCAGGCACTGGGCAAGGCGCCGAGACCAGCTCCAGAGCCCTCCGCCCGGCAGGTGAAGCCCTCCTTGCAGCCGGGGCACGGGGACATCCCCGCTGCTCCGGCCAGGTGGGACCCTGCGAAGCTGAACCACCTCTGCCCAGACCAGGCAGCTTATAGACACAGAAACCACGACTCCCAGCCGGTAATCACCGCTCCCTGCCCGGGTGCTTTGCCTCCCTGGTCAGGAAGGAAGATTTCTTACTGCATCGTCTTAATAAAATTCAAAATTTGGTCTGCTTTGAAAAAGGGTTACCAAAAAATCAAAGCTTCCTTTAGAGTTTAAAAACTCTTCAATCATGAAGAGGAAAGATCACCTGAGCCCTGGTTACTATTTTCAAACTCACAGAGGTGAGCAGACAAGTGTCCATCCAAAAATAAACAAACAAACAAACAAACAAATAAAGAAAGAAAGAAGGAAAGAAAGAAGGAAAGAAAGAAAAAAGTTTGGACTGAAAAGCACTTTCTCATGCAGAAAATAACAAATGCACACGGTAGCCTGCCAAGCAGCGTTACTGAAGTAAAAACACACTGTTCACTCGAGGACAAGAATCATATGATCACTTTGGGGAGACTGAGTGTTGAATATGGAAGCAGCATCTGGCTTTTCTCCTAAAAAAAGGTTTAAAAGGGTGAGATACTGAACAAACTCTTCCTTACACCCACAGGCTATTTCTGTAGCTCCCAATAGCCAGCTAAAGGTTACCGGCTCAGAGCTGCAAGGAGGCTCTTCTGAAATCTTCCTAAAAAACCAAAAAGGCCCTGGCTCCAGTGTTATCAACCACTTTGCAGTCTGTGAAAAAAGCAGTGAGGTTGGGGGGGAAAAAAAAAGGGAAAGCTCTGGAGTAGCAGCCTTGTCCCACTGGGGCTGTCAGTGGGTGAACATTATTTTAGAAGAACCTATTGCTGCTGATTCTGTGAGCTGACAGTGGTAAATGAGTGGTAGGACCTGAGGAGCTGGAAGCCTCTCTTGTAAAAGGAACAATCCCTCTTACAAAAAAATAGATAAAGGAAAAGGGAGAGAGAAAGTTTGCAATGGAGAATGAGTGCTTTGCTTTTTTTCCCATGACTGCCACTGACAGACCAGTTTCTGAAACTTCAGGCTTTCCCATCCTTGAAGAGTCAAGATTTGCAGCTAGAAACATCCAGGATCGGTGTGGCGGAGCAGAGGGGGGTCTCGGGCGGGAGCACCAGAGGGAACCCAGGAGGTGTGGTGAGGCCCTGCTAGCTGGCGTGTCTTGTCCTCTGTGCCACTGCAAGTAATTTTGCCTGAACCCTGGTGCTGGTGAGAAGATGGGTATGAGAACGTGTGTGAGCTTTGAGCTTTGCTGCAATGGCATTGCTACACATGTGCTGGGACACAGTCATACTGCCTTTTGTTCTGCTTTTCTTCTGGCCTCATGGCTCCTGCGTTCTTCCTTGTGCACTAGCCAAGACTGAAGAAGTGACCTTCAGTATGTCCCTCCTCCACAGTATTTTCCTGTCATCTGGTGATTTGAACAATACTCCTGGGATATAGCAGGCATACTTAGGCTCAGAGTGTCTATCATCTAGTTCTCCCGTTCCCCTGCTCAGTGAAGGGGACCAAGGGCGGTGCAGCAGCAGCACATCACTCGTCAATGGACCACACGCAGCTTTCAGGTCCTGCCTTCCTCAGCCCTCTCCCATTTTCTTTTATCCATCCACCTGGGAAGGGGATGCTCAGGCTGGATCGTGCAGTGGGGGAGGCCTCTGCTGGCAGACTATATCTGCCCAGGGAGTTATGGAGCAAGGGGTGTCTCTGGGGCTGCAGGCTGTGCTGTTGGTAATGGTTTTGCTCCAGCTGCAGTGGCTGGTCTAGGGCTAAACCTGTCAGCGTCAGCATTTGCACCTGCGTGGGGCTTGGAGGTCGGGGCAGCAGAAGTCCTGTACTACCTGGAGCCTGGCTGCTGGACTGATTGCTGCAGGGGGGGTAGGTGGTGTGTGCACGTCTCTCCCACAGGCCTGGACAGCTGAGGTTAGCTGAGAAGCTGGTGCCTTTCCCCAAGGAAAGGTGGTGCTGCCCAGTACTCAGCATCTACGCTGAAGCCTCCATGCCCTGGGACCCTTGGACAGTTGGTCAGCGCTGGAGATTAGGTTGCCTGAGCTGTTTTGGCTTGTGTTGCACTGAAACACCAAAGCCCCAAGGGTTAGGGTGGGTGGGTATGGCCCACGGTGGTTTAAGACACATGGAGCTTGGGAAAGCTTGAGGTGCACTGTGCCAACAGCACATTTTGTGCCATGAGTGAATAGGAAGCCTCCAACTCACCTTCAAACACCAAACAAGGGTCTCCCCTGAGAGCCAGGCAAGCTGAGTCGGGAGCCTTGGGAAGGCAGCAGCGTTACCCCTGGAAAATGAGCCCTTGCTAGCTGGTAGCAGAAGTTTCTGTTTCACTCCTATTGCAGGAATAATGGGAAAATGCCATGACAACAAAGGGAAGGGGCTGAAAAGAAAAGAAGGATTCCAGAAAAACACCTGTGTTTGTAAGGGAAATTCCTCGCTCCTGCCGCTGCCCACGAGGAGACATCCGATCGTCACTGCAGGTAAGCCCTGAGCAACGGAGTTACTCCAACGTCACGCTGGGAAGGGGCAGGGCAGCGCTCAGCTCCCTGCCACCTGGGCTCTGCCTGAGGTGTCCTATTTGTGGTTGTTGTGGGGGTCTTGGTTTTATTTAGTCTTTCCCTGCTTTGCCCCTCGGTCCCACTGATCTTCATATGCACGTGGACCATTGGATCTGCCTTGCGTACGAACGAGGGAGGAGAAGTCTGTACGTCCCTGTGAGGAGAGCTGTTCAGAAGCTTTTTGGTTTAATATTCATACTAGCCTCGGGCAATTTTCTACTGGGTGTTTTAGGGAGTGGGCTGGGAGAACATGTAGTTGTCCTTTCCTCCGGTAACAAGGGATTAGCTTAAGCACACAGATAAGGAACATCGGGAATGCAGATGGTAATGGAAGAACAAAAGTAACCAGAAGAGACTGGGAAGAGAGAAAGCCCCTCTATCCCTTTTCATAGAAAAGACTGAAAAAAAAAGATCTTCTATGACCATTCTTCCTTCAAACAAGTGAGCGATACCCAGTGCCAAGTCTGATCAGTCCCCACCCAGCGGACTGGGACAGAACCGAGTGCAGTATAAGGCAAGGAAAGAAATTTGGGCACCAAAGACAATAAAGCCATGTTATTAATTTAGCGCAGCTTTGCAGTCAGAGGTTTGTTTGCTATGCTCTGCTGTACCGGAGTTCATTTCATAATTGTAAAATGCAGATAACTTCTCCCTGGTTGCGGAGGTATGTCACAACATACACAGTAAACCACTGTGAACCTCTCAAAGCTAATAGGAGCTAGATAAGATCAGAGTTTTCAGGACATGATTTGTATTTACAGCTTAATAATGGGTTCCATCCCCCCTCTTATTTTTTTTCTTTTTTTTTTTTTTTTAAATACCTAGTGTTACTATAAACTTGTCTAGGCACAGCAAGGAGGGCATTTCTCTGCAATGCTGCATATTAGAAAAGGGTAGCAGAGTCTACTGCGTGTAGCGGAGTCCAGTGTAAGGCTAAGCTTGGACTCGATGTTCAAAGCCAAAAGCTGACTCGTGCTGACCCTCAGGTTTACGTTTGCCTCTGAACGAATCTTAAGAGGCTTCTTTGGCGGGAGGGAGAGAGAGAAAAAAACCGTGAACCACAATCATGATGCTTTTGCTGCCTGGCGAATGTCCACTTCACATCTTTGTAGACCGCTTGGTGGATTTGCTATAGTCTCCTCAACAGCCGCAGAGACAGCCCTCCCTGGCAGCAAGCACCTCTCAACCATAACCGCTACCATGCGGAGCACACCTAACTTTCACCCTGATGGCAGCTGTCAATGTCGCCCGTGCACAGCCGTGTGTGGCTGCAGCAGGAGCGATGCTGACCCTACCCTCCCGCAGGGCCCCGGGGCTCCACGCTACCTCCACGCCCTGGGTCTCCATCTCTCCACGGCTCCGATAGCCCTCTAGAGCACATCCCTCACCGCCTGCCAGTTTTGCGCAGGACAAGACTCTGTACAAGGAGGTGGGTGGGCAGGGTACGAGCCCCAGGAGTTTCCCATCCTCAACCCAGCTCCAGGTGGGATCTCGGGGCAGGCACGCACCCAGCTCTCACTGCCAACCCACAGGCTTTGCTGTGTAACCATGTCAGACCCGGTGATCAGTGAAGTCTTTGTAGAGCAGAGATAAGATTATACTGTAAAGATTAGCCATCATATACCCAGAACTTCTTACACTTGTTTCCAATCACCCAGCAGGAGATGTTGTTTATTTGGCAGGCATATGCAAACACGCTAGCAGGGCAGCTGAAGCAGACCTTTCCACTTAGAAAGTTTCTGCTCACTGCACAACTGCGTTAATGTAAATCCATTATAATTGGATCAACAAGAGCCGTGCTGAATGCCGCAATTCTTTCACCCAGCAAACAGGCTGCTGGGCTGAGTTCCTCATGGCTGGAGCCCAAACCCTGCCAACCTTGTCCCATGTGAAATAGATGTTCAATGAGGGGGAGACAGGGAAAAAAGGCTTTTCTTAAGTATATCCATATGGGTCTTGCCTTTCAGCTTTTTGGTCTAGGTGCGTATCTTTTTGTTCGGTAAACTAAGACACAAGGCACGTAGCTAGGCCAGTTGAAAACTCAAATATCTGTTGCATGTCGGAGCTTGTGGACCTTTTCTTTAAAGTATGAGAGTTTTGGGCCACGTTCCCACAAAGGGATTAACCAGAGAAAGAGTCTCATTGCCCAGCTCTCTCTGCAAGTCTGGGTGCTAAGCTGCCTTTCGCATTTTCTGAACATTATACTCTTGCAGATACCGCAAGAGAGACATAAAACTAGCTTTGTTTGCGGGACCTTTTGTAAGGGCGTTAAGCTCTGCTTCAGTTTTTCTCCTTGTTGTTGTCACATGTTTAACACCAGGGCCACTCTGAAGTGAACACTGAATGATCAGGCTGCCAAAGAAAGTCAGTTTGGTTAAAGATTCATGTTAACAGGATGGCATTGCAAGCTGGATCAGACTCACATAATATTGACCATTTCATTTGACTGAATGCAAGAAACTGTCATTTGCAGAATGAGATTGCAGCTGTTGGAAGAACGTACCTAAAGCAAGTGCATGTGCTGTGAGAGAAACAGTACCAAGACCTTTGTGTACTCTTCAGGCAGTATTTGAAGCACTTGATAGCTTTCTAAGTACAATGTCCCAAGAAGTGCCCTCATTGCTCACATCTAAGGTAACCTGTGCCCATTAGAATGACTTTCCTTTATTTTAAGCATCAGTGCCTGGAGATTATAGGGTGCATGTAAGGATATTGCATGTGTTATTACAAGGCAAAGCCATGCACAGCCCCAGGTGTGGCTGGGATGCTTTCCCTGTGCTGTGGGAGAGCAGCTGGGGAAAAGCAGCACTGGAGCCCTCCCTTCCCCCTTCTTTCATCCCAAGCACAAGGTGCGTCCCCTCCTAATGCCTGTTCTCAGAGGCAGGGGCAATCCTAAAATGTTTCTCAGTATTTACCTTAGTATTGCATGATAGATGATCAACGGAATGAATGAGGTGGGCTCAGATGAAGTCCCTGTGGTGTGATGAAGTAGTTTAGAAAGAACTTCTTATACCGTGGAGTTTCAGGCAGCATGAAACAAAAACTCACAAAATCCCCTTGCAGAATTACTATTACTGACATCACTGCACTAGCTACCCAAAATGCCTGGGTTTTACCTTATTTTTCTCACAAAACCTTTTTATAAGCAAAATCCCCAGCTTTGGTAGCACCCCAGTTCTGCTGCTATCCCTAAGCAAGTGCACTATGATGTCTTGGGCACCACCTGGGGTAGCTCAGTCGCACGCTGGCAACTTGTTCTCTCATGGTCTGGGGAGGCCACCGTATCCAGAGCACTGGGATGAGCAAAGCATCCGTGCAGTTCCCCAGATCTCTCCTTTGGAAAGGCTCTGCTGGAAAGGCAGACTTGGTTGCTATTCTTCATTAGTGGTTCCCGAGACCTCCACTATCACGGGAGACAAGAGTACGTATCGGAGCACATGTGGTAGAGCAGAAGGTTCAGCTGAGCCTTGCACAAGTGATCCCACTATCTTCTTACCCAAGTAGGATGTTGCCCTGTCTGTTTTGCAATGTAAAACATTAAAAGATGAACATTCCAAAGCAGCCCATTACTATGTCAGGAAGCTCTAGGATTTTAAAGAGGATGATGTGCTATGGCTTTCAGTCAGGCTGTAATTTCATTCAGGTTTTGTATCGGCCAGCAAAACCACATCAAAAGGAATGAAGCCTTGAAGGCTTTCAAGCGGTCTGTTAGTACTGCTTAGAGAGAATCCAGCAGAACATGTGAATATCAATCACAGCTAGGTTTCAGCAGGGATAAAGGAAGGAAAAGAGATTGCCAATAAGCAGCTCAAATCCTGGCATTTTCAAGAGGAGCTCCTAGGCAATGTTAAGTCTTCTGAGCAAACGGAGGGATGAACAGATCTAAACAGTTCTTCAGTAACACCTGGCTAGGCAAGGCACTGCCTCCGCTGCTTCAGCTGCGCCTTGGATGCAAGCAGTTGTGCAAGCAGGAGTTTTAGGACTTGCACTTGCAAGTCATTAGTTGCCATGCGCATGTGGGAATCTCCACCCAGAGTGGTTGTGATCTGTCCACACACAACTGCTGGGGGGCTGTGATGGTTACATGAGAGATGCAGTCAGACCTTGCTGGTTTTGCTGTGATGAAAAGGGAGAATCGAATGCACAAGGAATACAACGCGACCTTGAGGGACTATTGGGAAGAAACGAGGCTAGAGACTTACCTCAAGTGCCTGGGTTTACAAAGCGTGGTGCCTGAAGCACAAGTCATAGCTTCAGGTCCCTCACTTTGTGCAGACCTGTGAAGGGGGAGTGGGGCCTTGGTCATTTGTGGATGGTGCTTGAGATTCGGCAAACTAAGCTTCATCTCTCACAGGCTAACTGGGACTTAAGTCCTAAAACATTACAAGCTGTATGAGAGGCCAGTGTGTAACTGAGCGAGCAATGCACTGTCCTGTTCCACCCAGGATCAGCTGCGCTTGGTGAGCACAGACGGGAGAGCAGAGAGCACTCTCACAGCACAGTTCAGTGGCAAGGGACCTCCAGAGGTCATCTGGCCCAAGCCCCTGCTCAAAGCAGGGCCAGCTTCACAGTTAGAGCAACTTGCTCAGGGCTGTGTCCCATCAAGTTTTGAGACAGGGATTTCAAAACTTCTCCGGGCAACCTGTTCCAGAGCTTGACCACTGTCATGATAGAAAAGTTTTTTCCTTATATCTTGTTGGGATTTCCCTTGCTGCAGCTTGTGACCATTCTCATCCTGTTGCTGTGCATCTATGAGGAGAATCTGGCTCTGTAGGAGCATCTGTACCCCTGCAGTGCCAGGGAATATAAGGGAATCCCAGCTGAGCAGTCATCCCCTGGCTGCACTGTGTTGGGTCTGGGGAAGTGCCACCTCCTGAAGGGGTCCTGCTACTGTATAGAAGAACCACTGCAAAAATGAAGATAGGTGCAAGTCATGAGCCGTCACTGCTTGTTCAGGTCTTTGTAACTGTGTGAACAAAAATGACCACTCTTCCTTCTGCTTCTAGATGCTCAATACCAATACTCATACTGCACTGACTGTATTTTTTTTTTTCTCCAATAGTTCCCTCTGTCTTGTGACCCTCTAGCACTCCAAGCACTGTCTGTGGTGATCACCACAAACTGTGGTCATAGGACACTGGGAGCACAAAAGAAACTTCCTTGGTCGGCTGTTGCTCATCTTTCTTCAGGTCTTCTTTTACCCAGACTTTTTCAACATAGCACTTTACCAGTAGTTCTCCTTAAGAAGCTATTTTTTTAATGATGGATTTCTAGGGCTCATAAAGGAGGAGATGCTTCCAGGAGACATCATTAGGAATACTTAGGGTGTATCCAGATTATGAAATGGAGAATTGGGAAAAGACTCACAAGCTAAATGATTTACCTTGTAGATCTACAAGACAGAGCACAGCTCTCTGTGGAAATACTAGATCAGGTCCAGCTGGTAACAATTCCGGCATACTGTCAGGCACAACATAAGAAGCTTTGCCTTTTTAATCAGTTGATTAAAATCTACTGTGCTCATACAGTACTGTGATGGGGTAGCTATACTGTTTCTAGTTCAACAGCCAACTACAGCAGTTTGGAGATTTTTGCACTGAATCCCCTGTTGTGCCATGGGCATACCTACGCCTAACCTACCTGGACAAACTACCATTTTATTTTCTTTCAGAGCCCACCCCTATCAAAGGAATCCTTGCTTGCCCTCTTCCACCCTGTGAACTTTTTCTCCCCACGAAGTCTCTGGGACCCCCACCCAGAAACTGGGTATCAGGGCTTAACATCATGCAGCAATTGAAGGTCTTCTGTATGGTGTTTTCTGGCTTCATCTGGCACGGCTAAAGGATAATCCAGTGACCTCTTGCTGCCCTGGCTGACGGTGGCACATGTGTCAACGACAGGGTGTCCCAGCACCTCTCACTGATGTAGCCAGACATAGGAATGATATCCAAATGCTTTGCTGCTGAAGTCCAGTCCTTCCAGAAGACCACACATTCAGTACCGAGTTGCACAGGAAGCTGCTGGGCAAGGGCTTAAGTCCTTTGCTCTCATCCTATTCTGCCCTCAAACTATTTTTGTATGAAACACCTCCTCCTGGGACTGGAGTGATAGGCAATTGCCTCCCTCCCTCCAACACCATCACATTGTACCAAGGACAGTTGCTGCAGCCTTTGTCTAGCGTTTCCATCCATCTGTTCTTCTCACAAAACTGTTTCTGAATAATTTCTTCTTTTCTCTGTTCTCTATGTTCTGTACATCTTTGTTTTCCTGTTCTGTCCCGTTGTATACTTCATGCTTTCCATGCCTCTACATTTCTTGGCCATGAACTCCCCACAAGCTTTCACACTGCTCGGAGTGGAGTTGTCCTTTGGGGCCATCCTGTGCTCAGTGGAGTGAAATAAGGATGGTGAGATGGAAGGGAAGGGTTTTATCTGAGACAGGAGCTACACTGCATGTATGTCACTGCTATGAGGGACAGGAATGGAATATGAATGCCCTTTCTGCTCAGGGACCAGGCAGGGACTGCCGTGCCAGAGTAGTTTCCCCCTCCATCCTTCTGCCTCTAGAACTGCTCCTCCCTGAGCCCATTTTAAGAAATCCTACCCAAAGGGTCTGTATTATCTTCCTCACTCTCCAAAGCCATGCACTACATTGACTTGGCAAGATCAGTAACACTCCCAGTCCCAGGATATTAGTTGCAGGTTTATTTTCTGGAACTGTATCAAAAGTTCTTGTTAAAGATATTAACTATGAATTGTTGTTCTTTATTAGGACCAAGAAATATTTTATTTACTAAATGGAAAACTATTCTGACTCAAGAGATAAATGCTCTTACGGAGTTCTGCTTTTGTATAGGCAAGCCTGGAGGGATGGGCTGGCAGATTCTTTTTAATCCCTTTGGAAGCGGGGTTGGGGAGAGGGATTATTTTCTTCAAGGAAAACGGCAGATTTGGCATCCTAAAGCTATTTGTCTGAACTTGCTGGGTAGCGTGCATTCTGTTGTTTTACGCTAGATGAATAGAAAGGAGTCAGGCATCTCTGTAACTTACTCAATAGCCAGCATGAATGTGGAAGACCCAGTTTTGAAAACTTTCTCTTTCTGAGCAGGGTTTTCACCTCCTTCCCACCCCCCCAGCTCCTCTAAGGACAGGGTATGAACTGCAAGGTTGAAGGGTATTTGGAGACAGATCTTCCTTGGGGTGACTTATAGTGCTATGCCATCCATTCTTAACATGCAGATATTCATTGGAAAAAAGCATGCGACAGGACAGGCACTGAGAGGTGAGACATACTGGGAGTGGGAGATGCAATCCAACTCCTCCTCAAGGCAAGGGTCCAGTGTTTCCAACAAAGCTCTGTGGTGTGAACAAGGGAGTGAGGGAACTGTGCCCAGCTGACCCTTATCACTTGAAAAGCAAGGCATGTAAAAAGCAGATCATAAAAATTAAATAACCTTACCTAGAGAATGGGATTGAACCTAAATTTTCCATGCCTCGGGTAAATGTCCTCACCATTCGGCTGAAAGAGGGTGTGTTTGGGGGTGTGTTTGGGGGAGCACCAGTTCTGTCTGAAATGTTTGATTTAGGTCCTGCCAAGTGTTTGCTTGATTTGGAATGAAACGTGGGACCATTTCCAAGAAAACAAAAACAAAATTTTCAGTGATCTGCTCTTTATTTATTTAGGCCAGCTCTTGAACCAAAAATATCCATTCCAGGACACATGAAGCTGCCTAAGAGCAAAGTGCTCATTCAGATGCAAGATGGACAAAAGCAATAGAGCAGGTCTTCAGGTTGCCCTGCCAGGGTTTCCCAAGTATCTTCAGGAGGACAGAGATGCTCTTTATTCCTTGCATGAGAAATCAGTCCTTGCAAATAAAGAAAAAATATCTTCTCTCTCTTTCTTTTCCTCATCTCAAAGGTTTTGGACCATGCTGAAGTAGGGCTTGTTCCTATAGGCATAGCCATCTATTCCAGCAAATTTTGAATTGGATCCTTGCTAAATAATCTGAAAGAATTCAAGAAAGCAGAAAAGCATGACTATAGACGAAGGAAGAGCTTATATTCCTCTTGCTCGTTCTCATGGTCAGTTGCTGCAGACAACAATTCAAAATATACATCATTTACTTTGCATGCTTGGCTTATTGCACTCATTTTGGTGTCTGAAGGTTTATGCATAATATGTAAGAAATCTCAGAGGACAATGAAATGTTTTGCTTCTTTGGAGTGGAAACAAATGAACTCTCTCTAGGATTTTGAATCAAGGCCACGTGAAACACTAGGCTTTTATTTGCAAAGTTGGCCGTGTAAATTTGTGCTGAAAACTGAGACTTTCTTCCGGGTGTGTCTTTAACCTGTCTTTCTACTGTAACATTAAAATCTGGCCCTCACAAGCTTCTTCCAGTGTAGTAGCAGAGCAAGCGTTAAGAAATTTATACTCACTGAAAACATACAAGACACTGAGTATGTTCGGTCCTTGCAGTGAACTTGTCTACCTTTAGATACGGCGTGCTCTGGGAGCATTATTGTGAATGCAGTTAAGGGCACCTGCATGTACAGGGAAGTCACATTAAAATTGTTAGCGATACTTGAAAAATAGATGCATTATATAATATAACATTAGCAGAAAAAAATCTGGTCCATCAAGAAGGGGAAACAACTGGCATTCGCAAAAGAAAGGTTTCCAGATGTGATTAATGCAATTGTAGTCTAAAGTATATGTGCTTGGAGGTGGGTAAAGACTGAGGTAGGAGGGAGAGAATCGCCAAAGTGTCAGTTCTTTAACCTAAGGAGATTTTATCTTATTCTGTAGCTGTTTCAGCTGATTTAAATATTACTGTCCCAATTTTAAAGCCCTTGGAGACAGGTGTGTGTGCATTTCTGGAAGCCCTACTAAACATCCTCTGTGTTGTCACAGACGAGAAAGTTCAATTTAAATGACCACCCTCAGTCCCTATTTGCACCAAATGGATGTTAAACATCTCAAAATAATATATTTTCAGATTGGGAGTTTTGCCT
>NW_009210971.1:176118-178307 GCF_000690835.1 Fulmarus glacialis
CTCCATGTAGCGTAGTGCATGCACCGTTCAACCCTCTTCTCGCCAGAAGAGCAAAGCTTCAAGTGTGCTTGTGTGAAACCTGTCTGCACACATGCACACACTCTCACCCACCAGAAAAAACCTGCAGCTTTGCACCTGGAATAATCAGTTCAGCAATTTAGCTAAGTGAAAGGAGTGGAGACTGCTCCAGAGCCCATTGCTCTGCCTGCCCAGGGACCTCGTGTCTGCTCAGTGCAGTGGAGAACAGCATCTGTCAGCCAGGAGGTTTAATCCTCCTCCTCTGAGCACCTTCCACTATGGGTTTCTGGCTTGGGAAAGCCTTTTTTCTCCTTTTTCCTCAGCTCGTGCTGATGGTACGGCTAGTTAGACTGAACACTCTCTGGCTTTGGCTTATGAGACACGTGAGCCCTAACCAGCTAATGTGTATTTTACACTGCATTTCTCATAATATATCTTGGGTTATGATTCAGTTATGCTCTCCAGTGAATATATAGGTACAATACAAAATACATAAAATGAATTTAAAGAGATGCATTATTTTTTTCTTATAACACTGTCAGAATACTGTCACAGTCGGGATTAGGTCCCTTCTCCCACAAGGACTTAAAATCCTTCTAAAGTTCCACGTTTTTTCCCCTCTTAGGTCACTAAGTATAGTCTGCAAGAGTTTGCTTTACTAGAAGATAAATACAGGAATAATCCAATTTCCCTCTCTTTCATAATCGACTGGATTTCTAAACTTAAGTGACTGTAAATGTCCTAGCAAATGAGGATTTGTTCAGTGAACTAGGAAAACACTTTGAACTTCAGAAATACATACATTCAGTAAAGGATCTACTCATTTACCCTAATTCTCTCCTGTCATCAGCATTTTGGCAGAATGGGCAGAAGTCTGCACAGAAACCGCTTAGCACAGTTCCCCAGAGTTAACCTCTCCGATACGCGCAATTACTGCGGGTTACTACTACCTTTACTGCATGTGCGCAAAACATGCCTTCTCCTCTCCCTCCCATCCTTCTGCCGCATGCCCCCTCTCCAGCCTGAGCCCCGGAGGTCCCTCCCTGCAGCCCCCGGCCGCTCGCCGCTCTCTGCCCCAGGGCTGGCCGTCTCCTCGGGAAGCGGAGCGGAGCTCCCCACTGCTGCACCCCACAGCTGTCGGCAGCTGGTCTGTCACCGTGTGGGACTGGCACGCCGGCTGGTGAGCCTCTCGTTTAAAGGAAAGATGTGCAGTGCTTGCTTTGGCCTATTAGGAGGTGGTGGTTTTTGTCTGAAGAGGGAGCAGAGGAGGGCTGAGGCCCGGGGATGATCCAGGGAAGCGCAGAGCTATTCCCACGTACTGCTCAGCGCTGCGGGGCTGGGACTCTGGCTGCTCTTTGGTAACGCTGCCTTGCCACCCTCTTGTCTTACTCCCCTTGTCTGAGGGTCTTCACACTCGTGTAAGAAACATTAAGTCCTCGGACACAGCTGAGCTCATCTCCCAGTGAGAAAAGCTGCGTGCCCTGAGGTGTGCCTGACCACCGCGTAAGGCTTCCTCCTCTGAGGACTGATGCTATGGGTGGTTATCAGGGTGGGGGAAGGAAAGGAAAAAAAGAAAAAAGCAAGGGCCACCCACTTTGCTGAAGTGGATGGTGTCTGCAATGGAAGACAAACGCCACTATACACCTCTGAACCGATTTCATGAGGTAGCCTGGTTTCTCCCCTTACGAAAGATCAGGTGTACGCTGGCTTTTAAACTGACAAAAATCACATTAAGTTTGGGTTTTAAAGTTAACAAGAAAAAAAAGTGTTATGTTGTTTTGTGTAATAATGATTAATTGAAACAAACTTTTTGAGAAGCTCTGTCAGTTATTTTTTTCCTGTGGAGAAATCTTTGCTCCAAGAATGAATTTTAAGGAAAAAATAAAAGAAAATCAGACCAAGCAGTGGGAACACTGGTGCAAGTCCCTGTTTGTTATGGCTCTAAAAGAAATTTTGAGTTCATGCTCCCAGACTTTTCATGTGCCATCTCACTGCTGAACTACTCAGTGGTAGGGGAATTTTCCAGATGCCTTTTTGGCCTTGGTTAGGCCTTTTTTTGGTCCTTTTTTCCCCCGATGAGCACCCCGCCCTTAACCCCCTGAAGCCTGGCTCTGGCCTGGGGGCCCTGCGGCTCCTCGCCGCCAGGCGGGAAGCGGGTGGGGGGGCCGGAG
>NW_009210972.1:0-8406 GCF_000690835.1 Fulmarus glacialis
TGGACTTGGCAGCGTTAGGTTTACGGTTGATAATCTTGCATGACTTGATGATCTTAAAGATCTTTTCCAACATAAACAATTCTATAATTCTATGATTCTATGATTTTATGCTTCCACTTTTAATCTCTGTAATCTAACCCACAAACATAACTTCAATATTAACACTAGACAGATGATGATGATACGAGGGATAATGCAGCCCCTCTGCTGAATGGGGCAGGGGACCTGGTGATAAAGGACATGGAGAAGGTACTCAGTGTCTTGTTCACCTTGGTCTTTACTGGTAGGACTTGCTCTCAGCAGTCCCAGGCGGCAAAGTCTGGAGCAAGGAAGACATATCCTTGGTAGAGGAGGATCAGGTTAGGAACAAACGGGATGCCTGAGTCCATGGGACCTGATAGGATGTACCCATGAGTGCTGGGAGAGCTGGACGATGTCCTTATGAGGCTATTCTCAATTATCTTTTAAAGCTTGTAGCAATTGAAGGTTCCTGAGGACTGGAAGAACACAAACATCACTCCTACCTTCAGGCAGTGCAAAAAAGAAGATTCAGGGAATTGTAGGCTTGTCAGCCTTGGTCCCTGGGAAGGTGATAGAGCAAATAATCCTGGAAATAATTTCTAAGAATATGAAGGACAAGAAGGTGATTGGGAGTAGTCAGCCTGGATTTATTTAACCATCCTGATCACTGTCTGCAGGGAGATGAGTGGCTCAGTGGATGAGGGGAGAGCAGTGAATGTTGCTTATCTTGATTTTAGTAATGTGTTGACAGTCTCCCGTAACATCCTTATTGATAAACTGATGAAATATGGCCTAGATAAATGGACAGTGAGGTGGACTGAAAACTGCCTGAACTGCCAGGCTCAAAGTATCAGCAGCATAAAGTCCAACCAGAGGCCAGTCACTGGTGATGTACCCCAGGGTTGATACTGGGTCCAATACTATTAAGCCTCTCATTCATGACCTGGATGAGGCAGAGTGCGGCTTCAGCAAGTTTTCAGATGATACAAAACTGGAAGGAGTGACTGATACATGAGAGGGTTGCACTGCCATTCAGAGGGACCTGCACAGACTGGAGAAATGAGCCCACGGAAACCTCCTGAAGTTCAACAAAGGAAAATGACAAATCCTGCCCCTGGGAAGGAATAACCCCAGACACCACCACAGGCTGAGGACAACTGGGCTGGAAAGCAGCTTGGCAGAAAAGGACCTGGTAGGGGTCCTGGTAGACACCAAGTTGATCGTGAACCAGCAATGTGCTCTTGAGGCAAAGAAGGTCAACAGTCTCCTGGGCTACATTAGGCAGAGTGTTACCAGCAGGTTGAGGGAGGTGATCCTTCCCCTTTGCTAAGGACCTGCTAGGGGTCCTGGTAGATAGACACCAAGTTGATCGTGAACCAGCAATGTGCTCTTGAGGCAAAGAAGGTCAACGGTCTCCTGGGCTACATTAGGCAGAGTGTTACCAGCAGGTTGAGGGAGGTGATCCTTCCCCTTTGCTCAGCCCTGGTGGGACACATCCAGGTGCTGGGTCCCTTTCTGGGCTCCCCAGTACAAGAGAGACATGGATATACTGGAGCAAGTTGCGTGAAGGGCTATGATGATTTTTAAGGGACTGGAGCATCTCTAATATGAGGAGAGGATGAGAGAGCTGGGGGTTTATTAATGTGCATAAAACCTTATGGGTGGGGTAAAGAAGATGGAGACAGATGTTTCTCAGTGGTGCATAGTGACAGGACAGGCAATGGGCATAAACCGAAATATGGGAAATTCCATTTGAACATTAGTAAAACCTTATGTGCACTGAGGGTGGTCAAACACTGGAACAGGTTGCCCAGAGAGGTTGTGGCATCCTTGCTCTTCAAGATATTAAAAACCCAACTGGGCAGAGCCCTGAGCAACCTTGTCTAGGAAAACCTGCTTTGAGAAGGTCGTTGGACTAGACAATCTCCAGAGGCCCCTGCCAACCTCAAATATTCTGTGATTCTTTGACTCATGGTTCTATTTCTCTACCGTCTCCTTGTCTTTTTCTGTGTACTCAAGAGTCTCAACTTCGCTTGCTTTCCATTTGAGGAGTCCCAGCCATGACCGCCAAGCAACCTTCCTTCTCTATCACTGTGGACATTGCCACCATCCTGTCACATGCCCATCAACTTGGTATCAGCTTCAACTCATACTCCTCTTCCAGATGCCACTTCCCAGTTACATGGACGTCTTGCAGATCTGTTCTGTATAACATACTTAAGATAATGCCTTTCCTGTCTATCTACCCATCCAGGTAAATCTCTTATCTCAGCCTTTTATCATTGAACATCTTAATTACTGCAGAATCCCTTTCTCTCATTTTTCACAGATGTAAATTTGCCCTGATGATATTCCCTGTATGCAAAAACCATTTTCCCAGATATAGTATTGATTTCCCTCCCCCATTTATATCAAAACTAGGCTGTCTGCATCCAATCAACCTACACAACCATTTTCCACAGTCCATGTTCTGGATTTTCAAATGAGTGCTATTTTCTTCCATGCGGCTCCCCATAAATATCTATAAAATGACCTTGTTAGTCTCTTCCTTTTTCTGCAGTAATATCTAGAAAGCACTGACAAGGGCTAGGCTGCAGATGCTCTATTAGCATTGCCTGTCATACTGACCAGCACTTTCTTATTACATCCGTGGGTCTCCACCTGTCTGTCACTATCCATGGCTTCTTGATTCGTACGTAGATATAAGTCATTTCATGCAGAGAATGTCTACGTTTCTAGGGTGCCTGGCACAGAAATTAGTCCTTGACTGGGACTGTAAAGCAAATTATCATTGTCAGATAGTAAAAATAAACACAAATCAATAATAGACGTGTTCTAAAGAAATTAGTCAAAATGGATTTATGAAGGAGAAATTCCTCACAACTCCAATTAGAGAAACCTGCACAAGAAACATTTAACATTTGATTTTAAACAACAAAACATAATTAAAACATCCCAGGTACTGGAATTAGTACTCACTTTTTGTATTTACCTTCTTAGAAATATCTAGGAATAATCCATCAAACACTTGCTGTAGGATACAGTTTTAACCTGGACATGTGTTATTCTCAGTCTACCTGTAAAAAGACACAGACAAAAAAAAATTAGTGTTTTGTTCAGTGATTTTTAACTTATTTGCTATCCTAAATGAATTAAAAACTGCTAACAGTTAGGACAAATAAAACAGTCATCTACACAAATGTGGTTCCTAGTGTAATATCACATCAGCACTGTACTAGGGAATGCTTATTCATCCCATGGAAATAAATGTATTTGTTAAATACAAACTAAGGCTTTCTGTAACAGCACTTAGAATTAAATGCCTGTCCTTGGCTAACTGTGCAAACATCCATCCCTTTGCCAAAAGAGTAATTTACCAATTCCTCTATCGTAGTTTCAAGGGTTTCTGATTAACATGGTAGTTGTTATGTGATTTTACAGTCCTCAGAAGGTGAAAGAATTTTTTTCTTTATGTGGTTATCCCAAATATTTCCTTTCTTAAATCTTTTACCTTTGTTAGGGCGAAACAACTAAGATCTTACACAGATGCTTCTTGTTGTTTCCACTCACATCAGTAAATTTTGTCTTATCTGAGTTGCTTGTGGTATTGAAGAGCTTCAGTTTAAAAGTAACGATGCATGTGTGACAAACCTGTCACGCCACAAGCAGGAGGTTCAAAGGAAATGTAGCACAGCACTGGGGCTCCTCTTCTCTTACTCTCCTCATTAGCTGATTAGCCTCAAGCCCCCTCTCTTAGCTCCTTTCCTTGTCTCAGGGAGACAAAGTCCCATAGGGACTGTGGAGGTGGGGAAGTGACCGCAGTAACTGGGTGTGTGTGGTTTCATTGAAAGCCATATTTGCTAGGGCCAGCAACTCTCCCGTTTTGCTTGATATGCATCTATTTTACATACACTCTGGTGCACAGGGTCTTGCAGAATTGGGAAAAGAAAAAAATTAAGAAGTCTGAATGATGTGGTAGCAGGCTATTATAGAGGTGGGCTTCCACGTCCTTCCTTGGCAACCTGTTTCTGCATGTATCATCCAAAACTACATTGACCTTTTAATCTTGCCAATTGTAAATTAATTTTGAATCCAAGCTGTCCGCTGAAAAGGTACAAAGGTCACCTTTAAATAGCTGCACTGCTACATTGCCCTTTACTCCATGGTCCACATCCTTTGGCTTCCTCCCATTAATTCTGCTTCTTGAACAGCCCTCCTTTCTGCTGATTGTCTCCTCGTACAGATCATTTCTCCCCCACGTGCATTTTTTTGAAGCTGCACCTCATTTTGTCATTTTCTGCCTAAGGTTTCTAATCTCTCTATCTTCACTGATTTATGCAGTGCTTCCCAATTTGGATCATCTGTGATTTTAATTAACATGTACTCTTTTCCTGTCTTTTTGCGAATGAATGAAGATGTTTAAAGAAGACTGGACTCAAGACTGCTCCCTGATGTTCCCCCAGCAGAAAACTCATGTGATTCAATGCATTTTCTTTTATTATCTCACTTTGCTAATGGCTCTGTGGATGGTTTTTAATCAACATCACAGGGTCCTTATCTAAGCCAATCTGAATTAATTTTGTGAATTTCTTCTCTCGCTGGTGTTCACTTCAATGAGAGGGAAAACAAAGGCAGAAGAGGCCATCGCTCACCAGAATGATTTTCTGGGAGATCTGGAAATGACGAGGATGTGAGAATAAATCGTTCATTCTCCTCTCTCAGGACTCTGGTACACTTACTGTCCCCCACCACCATAATATCTATACTTCTCCTGATTTTTAATTTATGTATTTTTAAACTGCTTGTCAAGGTAGGGCAGTGCTATTGTTCCCACTTTTGTGAATAAGCTCCAGCACAGAGAGAACAAGGACATCATGATCTCTGCTCCTTTAGCAGTCATGGTTACAGATTGAGAGGTTACGGTTGCTTTTGCATTTACACCTCTATTCTGGAAATTGCTGTCCCGTGCCTGCCTGTGTATCTCTGGGATGACCCATCAAATGCACCACCAAAGTGAGTTCATCTCTTCTTTAAAAAAAAAAAAAAATTCTATATTTATATGTCTATATGTACATATCTATATCGCGATCTGAATGCCATTTTGAAAGACCGAGCACAACTAGATGTAAAGCGCTGCCAGAAAAAGTGAACATCAGGTACCCAGAGCACGTAACTGCTTAATCCAGACCACAGTATATAGAATAAGACATGCAGTATTATCTGTTGGATCTGGTCCTGAAAGTGATTTGGGTATCTCCTTCTCACTCAGCTGGCTGTTGAGATATTTCTGAAGACCTGCACCAAAGTGCTTTCATTGATGTTATACAGAAAGATTGTACTGGATTTGAACCCAGATCTGCAAAGTTTAAAATGTGTTCCCCACCTAAGAACTTCTCTCCTTTCCTATCAAGAAGATAATAATGTCATGTGATGGACATTTAAGCTCCAGTCATTGCTCTAAGACTGAATTTTTCTGTTCCCCAAAAAGTAGGGTCTCGCTCTGTCTATATGCACAACTTCCTCCACTGTCACCTCCTGATAAACAGTTTTCATGCGATAGTTACATTCCTTTTGGATGAAAACAAAAAGCACCTTTCTGCTACAGAAAAAAAGGGTTAGTAAAGGCACTTGTCGTATGGACTGACTTCATGTGGGTTATTTATTTTCTGAAATATTAGTTGATGTTTCTGAATCAGCTCTGAAATATTCTCAGAAACTTCAAGTTTATAAACGCCAGCAGGATTTTTAAAAAATGACAATTATGCTCTCTTCCCTCCCACCCCCCCGCACCAATCAAAATTCATGGGGAAAAAAAAAGGAAATAAAAAGAAGTAAAAGGACCAAATATTTCCAGGAGCACCAGCAGTCATAAAGAAACTAATCATGAGCTAAGAAATGATCTAAAGGAGCACAGAGGGAGGTAAAAACCTGAAGAAGACAATTTAGAAAATATTTGCAGGAGCAAAATTTATAAATACTCATTATATTTTTTAAACACATGTCAAAATTAATATGTGTTCTTGCTTCTGCCTTTCTCATTAATATATTTAGTGCCAAAAGACATGTAGGACAAAATGTTTGTCACCAATATTCTCTTCATATTAGGAAATAATTACACCTTTTTTTCACTCCAAACTTTTAAACATGGTCTAGTTGGAAATGGATTGCCTTTGATTTGCTAAAAATAAGCATAAGAAACTTAATCTAAGTCCATCACCAGTGCAATTTATACTATACACAACTTCAGTGCGGTGTAATTAGCACTGTATTGCAATAATTTATTATTGGTTTAAAAAGCCTGAACAATCAGGACCCTACAGCAAAATGGGAAAATGGGAAGCTATGTGCCAGACTTATTATTCTGGTTTATATTAATTCAGTTATTTTACCTTTGGTGCACATTCATCTATCCATACAATGCAAACGCTCCGTTGAGAAGGATGCTGAATATTGAACCTTTGGCTCAATATGAAATATGAACTCTGAGGCATAGCTGCAATAATACTTCCATTTGCATTATTATGATTAACATCGCCCTGAATAGGAAGCATCCAGCAATATTAATTGCAGAAATAGTGAGATTCCAATTGTCATAAATCACTGTGCAGTGTAAAGCAAGCTCTCTGAAAACCTTCTAGAAAAACTCTTTTTTTGTGTGTTTTTTGGAGTTAATTTCAACCTCATTTTCACCAGGCTTTCCCATTTGTGTCTGTTGACAAGACAGTAATTATGCTTTTCTCTTGATTAACACATTCTTTTCAGTAAGGTCCCAAACAGCTTTCACATGAAAGGCTGAATTCAACAGAGCATGGTTTTTCTCATTAAGGACTTAGTATTCACCCATAGTTAATTTATCACACAGATACTTCCTGTCTCATAGGAAGAAGGGTGGCCTTGAAGCTAACGCTCTTGATTTGATCAGTAGTTTTTTCCACAGCAGTTGAAATGAATGCCTTTTCAAATATGATGATTATTGAATTCATTTACTAAGCGAAAATAGGGGAAAAACGGTATACAATTTCTCTACTGAAGCACAGATCCAAGGGAGATTTCTCCTTACTTGAAACAATTTAATCTCTAAATCTATACAAACTTATTGAATCTTTATATATATATTTATATCTTCGTATCAAGTCAACATTTCCCTCTTCACTACCATTTCTTTCCTCAACACTGTTAGTAAAATTGGCAATATTCATTGATTAATCAAAGCGAGAAACCTTGACATTTAGTGCATCAACTTTCATTCGTAACAGGCGTACAATGCAATGATTTATTTTGATGTATTCCATTGTACCCTAAAGAGCATCCAAAAAAAAAAAAGAGGCTTTCATTATCAGTGTTGTGAAAACAAGGCGTCTGCATCAGGGACCACACACAAGGACAGAACATTTTCTTGCCACCTGTGCTCTTTAATCCAGAGTTTTGATGGTTGAATTGTTTTGGGGTTTGCTTGCTTGGGGGCTTTTCGGATATGTTATTTCAAAATGTATGATATGTTCAAAAGGTAACTGAGGGGTCTAAGCACTGGTAATACTAGAGCTTTGCTGCTTTGGTGCATCCTTGGTTAACTCATGGGAAGTGTGATGTCCCTGATGTCCCCGAATGACTGTGGTACCAAATGAATTCCTACTGACAGTGTTCACTTTGCAAGAAAACACCTCCCCTGAGATGGCAGTAGTGTCATCCTCAGCAGCACAAGAAATGGTCATAAATGGCCTGGTTGCTGCCGAGAGGCTGAGAGAAGGAGGTCATGGACATGCCCTCACCAAGGATGTACAAACTATGCATTTCTGAAAAGGACTATATTAGCCCCCATCTCTCGGCCTGTTGCGTTGGAGCTAGAGGATCCTGCAAAGCAGTTGGACATGTTCTGTAGTCCACTCCATCCCCAAATAATGCTTTTAGCAGACATTTACCATTACGCACATGCTTAAGTCTCACTGAAGTCAGCAGAGCTTCAATATGTGCCTGAAGTCAAGTGTTCCCTCAGAGCGTTGTGGCTGAACGGGGACAGATTGATGAGTCGGAGGCACTTACTCAGGACCAGGATTAAATAAATACATAAAGACATAAACTGGTTATGATCGCCTTTGTGCTGCACATTTCTCTCCATCTCTTTTTCCATTATCACCCTCTGCTGTAAGTGATGACTGGGGGTTTGATGTCTAACACAGCAGCAAAGCAGAGTGAGGTGGGAAGCGGAGGCAGCATGTGCGGAAATGAGCTGAAAATCATCCTTCCAAACGAAGCCCTGCTCACAGGACAACCTCTCATTATTTTGTTCCCCCATGGAGAACGGAAAGGCAAGGCTGATGTATTCAGAGATCATAGACATGTTCCAAAAGGCAGCAAATGAAAGCAGAAGAGAGTCTTGTTAGGTTC
>NW_009210972.1:8426-9663 GCF_000690835.1 Fulmarus glacialis
GCAATGTATTCCTTTACAAAGACTGAAGCCCAACCACCACCATAACCTTATCACTCTCTACAACTACCTGAAAGAAGGTTGTAGCGAGGTGGGGGTTGGTCTCTTTTCCCAAGTAACTAGCAATAGGATGAGAGGAAATGGCCTCAAGTTGCGCCAGGGGAGGTTTAGATTGGATGTTAGGAAAAATTTCTTCACTGAAAGGGTTGTCAAGCATTGGAACAGGTTGCCCAGGGGAGTGGTTGAGTCACCATCCCTGGAGGTATTTAAAAGACGTGTAGATGTGGTGCTTAGGGACATGGTTTAGTGGTGGACTTGGCAGTGCTAGGTTAACGGTTGGACTTGATGATCTTAAAGGTCTTTTCCAACCTAAATGATGCTATGATTCTACGATTCTACAAACACACTCCAGACCTGCACATCCTCTCTTTTCACAGCAAATCAACACCCCGGGTAGAGATATTTGTTGGCTTCAGCCTAACGTTTCATTGCCATACACTGACGTCTTGTCATGAGAAAAAAAAAATTATTATAACTATGTCCTGGTTTCAGCTGGGATAGAGTTAATTTTCTTTCTAGTAGTTGGTATAGTGCTGTGTTTTGGATTTAGGATGAGAATAATGTTGACAACACACTGATGTTTTCGTTCCCGCTGAGCAGTGCTTACACAGAGTCAAGGCCTTTTCTGCTCCTCACCCCACCCCACCAGCGAGGAGGCTGGGGGTGCACAAGAAGCTGGGAGGGGACACAGCCGGGACAGCTGACCCCAACTGACCAATGGGGTGTTCCATACCATATGACGTCATGCTCAGTATATAACTAGGGGAAAAGCTGGTCAGGGAACTGGCTGGGCATCGGTGAGCAGGTGGTGAGCAATTGCATTGTGCATCACTTCTTTTGTATATCCTTTTATCGTTATTATTATTTTCCCTTTTTTTCCTGTCCTATTAAATTGTCTTTTTCTCAACCCACGAGTTTTACTTTTTTTTTTCCGATTCTTTCCCCCATCCCATTGCGGGGAGAGTGAACGAATGGCTGTCTAGTGTTTAGCTGCCTGCTGGCTTAAACCACAACAAATTATCATCATGATCATCATCCACACAATCAGCCCTTGGTGGGAAATACATGGGGAAGGCAGAGCTTAGAAATCTAGCAGGAGGTCCTTCATAACCAACCCATAGCAGGTGACAAGATTTGCCCAGAGGGACCATCATCCCCAGACACTGATTCAGTCGGGAAA
>NW_009210972.1:9722-48025 GCF_000690835.1 Fulmarus glacialis
TGTTTTGGATAAAAAGGAAACAAGGGAGGACCATCACAAGGAGGATAGAGAGTGCAGGCTGAGCCATCCTGGGGGAGGAACTGCAGAGGCAGTTAAGCCTGGAGAGCTGCTCTTTCCAGAAGCACCTCTTCTTTTTAGCCCACACATCAAGCCAATTTTGAACCTCATCAGCCAGGACAGCTCCCAGTGGAATGAGTGTTTTGCACATCCCAATCTGTTCCAATTGTGTCGTAGGGGCCATTTCACAGTATTGTCTCTCTGCTGTTATTTTTTTTTTAAGAAGAGTGATGCTGTTTTTTAAGCAACTGGAGGACTACATTTATAGAGCAGATTGGAAAAGGCTACACAGTGGAGGCTTCTCAGAATTAAGATAATTTTCTCAGTGTGTAATAATTTCATGTGAGAAATTGGATTTCTGGGAAATGGTAGCAGAAGCAAAGGCTGTGGAACGTGTCCTGTTGAGCTTTGGCAGAATTACATTTTAATGTTCATCAAAGAATTACTGTCCTATGCCCTTTGTGTACCAAGCTCTTCTTCCTCACTTGTTGCAAGACCACCAGATACGCTTTGTGCAAAAAGTTGGCTTTCGTGTTCTACTTTTAATTGTGCTATATCTAAGTGCTTTGTGCAAAAAGTTGGTTTTCATGTTCTACTTTTAATTGTGCTATATCTAAGTCTCATTTACATGCACATGCAGATTTATCTCAGCTAACTTTAGACATTTACATATTAGATGTTGAAGAGCTATCAACCTAGACTCACTCGGATGTCTAATTTTTAGTTGCATAGGTTAATAGCCAATGAGCCTCACCCCAAGCTATGTTTTCTCAGTGCAAATGAGTACCTACCTCTTCAGCCAATAATTGTAACGTTGCCTTGACAAAGCCTAAGCAGAATTTCAGCAACAACACTGTTCAAAACGTTACGTTGACCCCAATAATAAGCCCAGTAAAAATAAGCCCTTATTTTATCAAGCCAGGAGAACTTGAGGACGGAATACTCAGTTTTGGCCAACTGGAACAAAGAAACTTGGCATTTTCATCAGTCTGAGGTGTAGTAATGTTAATTGAGTTGCTTTCTGCTGTGGTAATTTGATTCATTGAACTTAGATTTCAGGTGGGCTAAGCAATTGTACCAAAATGCAACAGCTTCTCTCTCATAGTGAAGTTGGTCCTATACTTGCAGAGTTTAAAATTAACATACCCATCTGCTCGAGGCTTGCAAAGCAATTTAGAAAGCCAGCTTTCATGCATGTATAAAACCTTTCTTCAGAGTTTACTGCAAAATTTGCTTTGAAATGCTTATAATCCATACTGCTAAATTCAAAGCATTAAAATATGTCTTTTGTGTAATGGTATCTCCAAAACAAATATTTTCCTGGTCTTCTGTGAAAAAAAACCAAGAAATCTTCTTTGGCTTCTGGATCATTTTTTCAACTACTCCCTTTTCTGTGGGAAAAAAATATTTTTTCTGTTGGGTTCATTTCATAACTAAAAACATTTTTCCGGGCCTATTTGAACTGTATATTAAAAATGTCCTTGTAGAAGAAAGAATTTCTGTATTGCCTAGAAAAGTATCACAGTATGTTTCCCAGTACACAACAGATGTTTCTATAATTGTTGCTCAATTGTCCTGTAATGGCTTCAGGTCTTTCAGCATAGACTTGACCGACAATAAAACATAATCTCACCATCAATACACTTTTGGTTGAAGCTCTTAAATGGAAGCCATAATCTTTCCCTTTATCCAATGCTGATCTATAATCCAAAACCCTTCAAACGCTTTTGCAATGAAGGGTAATTGCTCCCCCTATTTTTTTGCCAGGGGGTAGGTAAGCTGACATTGAGAAGTTTACAGGAGCACAGCTATTGAGCTCAAGGATGGAAAACTTGACCCTAATAAAGGCTGGCAATTGTGGACTGAAGCCCACGCTTCTTGTAGGCTATAAACACTCCTGCACATCACCTTATACATGCTATCTGGTCATTTTGTAGGTTATTTGTACATCTGAACTTTGACATACTCTGGCTTGAAAATGTTTGATTTGAGGAAAATTGCAACTTCCTTGCAATGTTTTTATCCCACTTGCCACAGATAACACATTCTCCACAATAACTCCACTGAAACATTTGTGTTTGCAAATTTCTTAAGAGTAGAATAAGCATAAAAAATGCCAGACACCAATGATTAACAAGATGTACAAAGCAAAAGCTCCCAGTATAACCATCGTAACAAATTAATTAAACATGAAATGGATATTAAATAATCTTTTAACATATTTTTAAAATATGTTATTTTTTTTCTACATAATTAAAACATTATGTAGCTGCTGGAGTGGACCAACAGGTAGATTGGGTTAGATAGTTCTGCACTGCTTGGGGGCACATTGTGCCTGAAATGTCATTCCTTAATTTGTAATTGATTTACTGGTGTAAATCAACTGGTTGTTGCATTACTGAGACCAGTACCATGTGAACAGAGGGAAAGGACAATGTTCCTGAAGCTCAGTGCTTCTGGGTTGGGAGGATGTGCTCCTCACCATTGTCTCCTTGCTTTCTGGGGGTGTAACAGTGCTCGGGAGGGTGTCGAGAAAGGGGTGCATTCAAGATGGACCATGTAGGGACTTCTTCACATACCGTCCCCTGTGCCTCTGCCACTGCCTTTTTCCTCCAGCTCAATGTGATCACACCCCAACACATGACAGATCCAAAGGGGAATGGGCAGTGGTTCTCCTGGGACTAACCAAGGGTGCTTCTGACCCTGAGAGATGCCACCACCTATCTGAGGCATCTTCTGGGCTGGCAGGTCTGACACAATACTTAAGAAAGACCTGCACCTTTCCAAATCAGCAAAGAGAGGCCAGGTCAGATGTCCTAGGACATGAATCAAACCTTTAATCCATCAGAGAATACATTCATAACTGTATTCTTTCTCTGCAGCCCACCACATGCTATGTCTACCCCATTACTACATGCTTAGTAGCCTGTCCTGCTGGCCATCATGCTGAGGCAAATGTAGGCATGCTGTGATGCCCTCTCTGGAAACCATGGAAGAATCTACCTCCTGCATTTAGGTGGCATATTGACATTTGAATGGCTTTAATGAAGGTCCCCACTGCAAAGGAGCAATCAAGGGTAGAGCTATGAAAAGGTTTTCACTTGTGGTGACAGGAGAGGTCTGTGGCCTCTGAATGCCCTTCTCTCCCTCCGTTACCTATCCTGGAAGCCCAGGGTGAATAATTTAGATACTTCTGGAAAGTCCCAAAAATGAGACGGTATTAAAAAAGGTCAAAGCATACACTTTACAAATGTATCTACATACATATACATACACACATATATAAACACATAGTGAAATTTGCTGTTATCAAAAGAACTACAAATACCAACTGAGGGCTGAACAGCTGGAGCTAGATTGGCGTATTGTACTGTACTGAAATGACTCAGCACAGGAGTATTCCATTTCCTCCCAGAGGCAAAATGTCTCTCCTTCTCAACTGGAAAGACTGGGGTGGCTGAGCCGCTTTTGCTTTTTACTGAGTGCATACGATGATCCTAAGGGCTATACTTTTATGAGGAAGATGCTGTGGATCAGAATCGCGGCATTTTTCTTAATTTCCCTTAGAATAAGAAAAAAACGGTCAGTCGGGTATTAGCTACACAGAAGAACTCAAACCTCTCAACATTCACACCCAAATGCAAAAATCCCATTCAGTTCCTATGTCTGCCAGAAACAACTTCTGTGTCATGGGAAAAGCCCCATCACTAACCTTTGCTTCAGACCTTCTTTCTACTCGGTTCCTTAATAAAACAAGAACACACCCTCTGTCGAGTGCTGGGGCTGCAAGAAGGAACCTGTTGAATGAGATGCTGTAACAGCCTCTCCACCAGACTTGTCATAAGTATCTTTACAACTGTGATTGTTGCAGGAATAGTTCACTGGATTATTTTTATAACCAGGCTCGTTATTCTCCACTGCCTGACCAGTTAATAATTTTATAAAAATAACATTTCAGTTTTTATAGAAAATTTGGAATTCTCTGATGGCAATAGCCCCCCCTCTCCAGGCTACGCCCCAGGACAATATGTTGCACAAATAGCATTAAGGTTCAGCTTTGAGCTACTCTTCCTCATTTCATTATTTAATACATCTCAAGGAGGGCTTGAAGCTATTGCTATCATCTTGAGCAAATTGACAGGATCTTTCCCTGCACGAGAGAAGTTGAATAAAAGCAGAGGATCCTCATGCATCCCCCTTGCCCACGCTGCAGCTCTGCTTCCAGCCGCTCCGTCCTGACGATGCTGCGTACTGTAGATCCCCATTTTACCGCTTATCAATAGATCTCCATCATTCTCTGAATGAGAATGACATTCCTTCAGACCTGTTTTTGTAAAGCAAACCTATATCCCTAGGAGCAATTAGTCCCCTGCTGTGAGTTTAGACATGCCAGCTATACTGCAGCTGCTCTCTGTTGCCAGCACTAAATTTTCCTCAGTAGTGGATCAACGTGTTTAAACACTTTGATCTTTTTTATCTCAGCGACGAGATTTGAAAGCCTCCTGGATGAACAAGTTTTCTTTCGGGTGCAACTCCATCTCATCCACCGTTTCAGTGCTGACCTGAAACTTTTGTGCTTTATTTACTGGAGAGGCGTCATCTTTTGAAATGGCTTCTCACATCCTCTCAGAAAGACTTTTTTTTTCCCCCCTAACACTGAGCTTAAGTAACGGTACTTCAAACAGCAGATAAGAGGCACAAAGGGGACTCAGTCTTATACACAGCGATTCAGAATCATCTTAATCGCCGTCACGCACTTTCCCATTTTCTTTTTAATCTCCCGCAGCACAGTGTGCACCAAACGCAGCTGAGAACTTGCTATTTAAGCTGCCTTATTACTGTTACGCTATGAAAGCTTAACTAATGTTTCGAATATATGAGCACAAATAAACTGAAGCGGGGGAACACGTGCCTCGGACGGGGGTACAGTTAGGTAGATGATGGGAGCTAAGAATTAGTGTCACCATCCTCTTTCTGAGGGGTTGAGGCTCACTCTGTTTCCTCACCCCTCCAGGAGCCAGGAGTGAACTATTAATGATGTGAAACTGCTGAGCAGGAAAAAGTAGACTGTCGGGCTTCTTCCTCCAACCAACATCAAATTCCTGATTTTCCTGCCCAAACCAACTCACTGCCCCTTTGCACGCCATGGGGTTGGTACAGTTACGGATGGGGAATCCAGCTCATATCTCATTAATGAAATTACCAGTCTGAGCTTTGGACTGTAGATTGGTTTAACCCCAAACTGACCGAAGTTACTCTCGTGTAAAATGTTACCTCCTGTGATAAAGGCAAAAGACACACACTGCTCGTAAAACAGATGGGAGGAGATGAAGGAGCCCAGAGAGTTTAAGTGATATTACAACTTTCTGGATGTTAGGACCAAATTAACAGAGGGCTGCGCTCTTATCAAAATACTTGCTCAGAAATGCAGACGAGGCATTTTCCCTCACCCCAGACTTTTGGTGCTGGCAGTGACACAGCTCTAGAATAAACAGCATAATTAGAGACTTTTTCTTCATGAAGGTTTGCTCCCTAGGCATGATTTTAATACCACAGACAATCAGAAGAGTTGATGGAGAGACAGATAACCCAGTCAAAACTTAGGTGAAGATTATTTCTGCTGCGGTTTAAGTGCTCCCACCCTGCACCGGCTGGTTTTATTACGCAGGTGGATGGAATGTGCTCTGCTCCATTTCCAAGGGAGCCACACAAGCCCGGCGTAAATCAGTCAGCAAGTACCTTGAACCGCACATATTAGGAATGCAAGCGAGAGAAATTCCAAAATGAAGCATGTTTAGACAAAGAGGTGATTATGGAGAGAAAAGGATTGCAAAAATTGCAGCTGGAACCAGGGAGGGAGCACAGTAGCTCAAGGAGGTGGAAAGTCTGATACTGTATTTATGCAGACTCATAAATGGGGTGATTTTAATCTCCTGAATATGATATAGCAATATGTATTGGAAGTGAGTATCACAGACCGGTTCCCAAAGAGGATTTTGGAGACTGTTCTTCTAATATCCATGCAGTCGAGAGAGCCAGATTCTGGTCTCATTTATAAAGGGTCTGCCCAGGTGTGCTTTTATGGACGTCGATGGACTTACGCAGTGCAACGCAGAATGCAGTCCAATGATACCTAAGCGCCTTGTGTTTGCACTGCAGAAAAAGGAGGGGACAACAGAGTGGTTGGTATCACTGCATGCTGCAAGTTTGACCATAAAACTGCATTCCCAGTGGGTCAGCACCTGTTTCGATAAATGGTTTACTTGAAATACACAATGCAGTAGAGCTCACACGTTTATCCATATGGCACTAACACGAACTGCCAGCTGTGGCCAGTCGTCCAATATGTTCACCCTCCATCTATGACATATGAAACCATATGGAATCATCTATCCATTAGGAAGAGATCATTTTCAGACAGGAAGGTTTTTTGACACAATTATTAGCTGTGGCGTTCTTGACCAGGAACAGGCTGAAATAGGCAGGAAACAAAAAGGGGCTTATGTTGTCTTAAAGGGTCATGTGAAGAATTTTCTGTTTTTAAATCATCTTTCAAGCTGGTCCTTTTTTTTTTTTTTTTTTTTTTTAAGAGTGCCTTTTATCTCTCAGCTTAATGTCATTCTGCTGCATAGCTTGCTTTTCTCTCCACCCGTTTCTGCGATGAGTGATCATGGCACATGGGGGCTACCGGTTTCCCTTGAGTTTGGGTTTGATTAGGGACAGCAGACAGGTACGTGACTTGCTAGGAACAATCTGTTTTAGGACCAACTGCTGCAAACTCTATTCGCAAACAAGTGGTCCCAGACCTGGGACTCAACTGTATTTCCTTCCTAAGTGACCTTCTCTTTGCACACGCTGTGGGTTTTGCTCTGAACCACAGCTAAACACCGCATATCAGCATAACATCAACGGAAAACAGTGGCAAAACAGAGTCACTGGCTGAATTCAATAATATCTTTATTGAGACAGAAAATCCTGTTAGAGCACTTCGCCTGCTCTCAATCTGGAATAACTCAATTACTCTTGATTTGCACCAATGCAAATGAGATGAGAATCTGCCCCCAGAACACTTGCTAGCTATGCTTATTGACATGATCAGAAGTAGTGTTCCCTGTAATCAGCCCTGGTTTACCTCTAATGGATATAAGCAGAGACAAGAGCCTCGGGCATTTCAGGCTCTGTAGTGAATAGCTGATCCCTGTCTGCCTGTAGAGTATGCAGATTATCTACGGAGAATCTGAGAAGCTGATTTTGGAAATGATGCGGCCCCGAAATGAGTCTGAAATCAAGAAATATTTCTTAAGTGTAGTACTCAGAGATACTGGACCTCTCCCTCCACATGCATTGTACCTCACCTAATCCAGCAGAAAAACTTCTGAGTTAAATCAGTATGAGATGAAAATATCAGCTGTGATCTGTGATACATCATGGAATATCCAAGGAAGAGAAAGATGGCATAATTACTGATAATATTGAAAATAAATTTGAAGTAAGAAGTTCTTTGACCTAGCACCCTGGTACTTGATTTGGGCTCTTACTCTAGTGATTCTAGATAGACCAGTCAGTAGACATCAGTTCAAAACTCAGTTGTGCAAAGTGCAGACTCGATAGATGACATCAAACACTGGTGAAATTTTGTAAAGTGATCAGTTACTGTCTTATGTTTAACATAGCAATGGCTCATCTCCAGCCCTTTTCTTCCCCTTCCCTTTTTACAGGAGCTAGCCACCACTGAAAAGATCTGGATCTGGGTGACAAGTTTTGTGCTGTCCTACTGACACTCTCATATCGTGTGTTCTGGAAAAGAGAGATCGACAACCGCTTGTAGTCCCACCACAGCCTACTGTTAGGGCAGTAAATGCGAAGCTAGGAAAAAAATTTTTCTTTTTTTAAGTAATCTTCATAACAGTAGGTGGGCCTCTACAAACGTCCAGCTGTTTGGGTGTGTTTTCCATACCCAAATAATGGTATTCACACAGTATTTCCTCTCTTATAGAATCATAGAATCATTAAGGTTGGAAAGGACCTCTAAGATCATCGAGTCCAACTGCCAACCCAACACCACCATGCCCACTAAACCATGTCCCTAAGCGCCTCATCTACACGTCTTTTAAATACCTCCAGGGATGGTGACTCCACCACTTCCCTGGGCAGCCTGTTCCAAGGCCTGACCACTCTTTCAGTAAAGAAGTTTTTCCTAATGTCCAGTCTAAACCTCCCCTGGTGCAACTTGAGGCCATTTCCTCTCGTCCTATCGCTTGTTACTTGGGAGAAGAGACCAACCCCCACCTCGCTACAACCTCCTTTCTGGTAGTTGTAGAGCGCGATGAGGTCTCCCCTCAGCCTCCTCTTCTCCAGACTAAACAGTCCCAGTTGCCTCAGCCGCTCCTCATCAGACTTGTGCTCCAGGCCCTGACCTCTTGTCAGCTGTGCTGGTTTCTGTAGTCGTAGACCTGCAAGCATCCAGTGTCCACAGTGATGGTTCTCAGAGCATTAGTGAGAAAACACCAGGCAAGGACCTTTGCAAGCAGACTAGGAGATACTCACACCATAACAGGGCAATTTAATGTGTAGGAAGTGGAGGTTTCAGACAACTTTTTCCTGGCTAGATGGCCATATGCAGAAGGTGACCATGACAGATGCAGTAAACGAGAATTCATATAATACACTTCAGAATATTTTAGGCACCTAATTACATGCAACACAAAACACCCGAAGTGGGGAACCTAAATCCTCTGCTTGGTTAATGGAGGCATTTCCAGATAAACTAATATTTAAAACTAACATTTAACTAACATTTATCTAACATTTAAAATCAGATGGCCTGAATGCACTAGTAATTGTCCACTTTGCTGACAAAATCAAGAAGGAGGTAATAAGAGTCAGTCTTGCCTAGAGACAGAGCACTAACTGGGAAGCAGGATACATGGATTTGTTTCCTATCCATATCGCCTGACCTCCATACGTTAATCTTTCCAGGGACATTAGCCCACAGTTTTCCAGTCCTACTTTGCTGGGACTCCAGTTCAGCCTAATAAAGGTTGCTCTCGTTCGTCTACTAGTCACAAGCAGTTGTTCCAGCACTTCTCTCTTTTTCCCATGACCAGGGACACTTTTGTGATGAATCTGATGCTGAGATTTTTCTAAATAAGTTATACTTCCCTGAGCTACAATACTGAGCAGCACTTGGCATATTGGCATCTCAGGAGGTTTCTAGTACTCCAGCAGTTCAGCCTGAAGTTTATGATCCCAGTTTCCTTTTGCAGTCATTTGTTTATTTTTATGACACTGTGACAATCATTCTCCCACTGATTATTTGCTTTTCTTTGTGTCCTGTAACTGCTTATACTTCGGCAGCATGTCTTTATCATGCATATTTGACATATTTTGAAACACCACGTGCAAGCATCTCACCGCACAAGCAGTTTAGCTTAGTGTCATGCCATCCCATGCTTTGACAGTTAAACCCATTGCTTTCCCGGCTTTAAATCCATAGCAGAAATGCCCTTACCCATATTTGTCACCCATTGCCAGCTCCTAAGCCAACATATCACTTTAGCTCTGACTTGTACATCTCTGCTTTAGACTACAATCTGGATCAGATAGCTTCCTAAATCTACACAGCTTATTGATTAGGACTATAGAGATTATAATCAATCAGAAAGTGATAAAACAAGCTAATCTACATGCTTCAATATAACTATATGTACAGACAGGTTGTCTAAAACATACAGGTCCATAAAAATATTTCACATAGCCACCAAAATTTTATAGATCAATATTTGCTGCTTTCATAACTGATTTTGAACAACACATCCCAGAAATTCAGCAAAACTTTGAGGTCGCTGTTCCAACCTGGCATTTTTGCTGGGTATTGATAGGATTATTTGCTTTGTTCAGTCTTTCTCTATGCTTCTACAGCTACTGCAAACAAATGCTATGCCATCGGTGCCAACCTAAAAGAAGGTATCCTGAGAACATGGTTGATAATAACAGAATTTATCTCAAGCACAAAGCTTTGTGGATATATGAAGCACTAACAAAGCCCACATGCCGCACGGATCAGGCTACTAGTCTTGAGTAAGTAAGCTGTTCTACAAAAATTTTACCAACCTAGTTGCAGGAGCAGCAAGCTCCAGAGCTGCCTATCAGCCAGGCTGAGCCATTGCATTAGACTTCTGGAGAAAAAGTCAACGGAAGTTGACTGCTTTATTATTTGTCACACCATGTCTTGAAGGAAATTATGCTGGAGTGTTTATTCTCACACATTCTCGAACACCTCTTGTCAGCAGTTGAAGCCAACTTGCCCATTGGCAGAATCTGGCAGAAACTATATCAAACTCGAACAGGACTTGAATTCTGTCTTATTTCTGTTTTCGTAGTGGTTGGGAAGAAGATGCCCAAGACGCCCTTCAAGATGGATCAGACTGTAAGTGCTCTTTCAGGCTGCAAAACTAAGGTGCCAGGCAGCTACTTTTTGAGACGCCCCTGGCACATTAACTCACCAGAGCTGAAGATAGCAAACCAGACTTTTAGACAGGTGGGACCTAATTAGAATTACCCCAGCTTTTAATTAGCTACATTGACACTTATGTGGAATTAGAGTGAAGACTAGTTTGTCTCCTCCTGTAGCACGCAAATGTCAGCCTGGATCCAGGGATGAGACATGCACCTTGTCCAGCACCACCATTCAACAGATTTATGACTCATTTATGCCTCTGATTCCTTTCCCACTTGTTGCCTGCTGAGACGTGATGCCTTCTGGGGCAAGGTCTGTGTTACATGCATTTACTTGTGGACTGATGTTGCCTGAAACTGCAGCAACATTAAACTGCTGCAGCTGCCTTTAAATATAAATACTCAAAACGACATAAAAATGTTTACGCCTGCATCATATCTTTCCTGTGTGGGAAGGGGAATAAGCTGCAAAAGTAAAAGGCAGGTCGGCTGTGATGCAATACTATGGCTTGTAACAGTATAGTTATTTTAGTAGGACATTTATATTCTCAGCTGGCATAGTTATACTGTTAAAAACTTCCAGTGCTGACCCAGTCTGTGCTGGAGCAGAATCTCTCACAATGCTGCTGCAATCCTGACTGGTACCTGTGGATGTTACCGTAATGCAAATAATGACTAATAAAAAGTAATAACTGGACGTGAACTGCGTGCACTGTGCTGTCATGGGTAGGCAATACAAATTACTTGCAGGAATTTTTCCTATTCCTTTGTATTCTGCTCTAGGTGACAAGCTCTTTGTTAACTTTTCCTTCACTGTTAGCAATGAAAACGGGCATATGTGGCAGCTAGTAACTCAAGCTTCCCACGGGGACAGTTAATCCTCTGCTCCTTGGTCCTGTGCTTAGTTCCCTCAGTCACTTTTCCCCTACGGATCCAATAACAGAGCAGGAGAAGACATGCCGGAAAGAGAATGAGAGCAATAATTAACCACAAGGAAAGCAGAAACAGGACTGGTTAGAAAGAGTAAGAAACAATGGCATGTCAAACAGCAAAACATCAGTGCTTAATGGTTTAAACAAGTAACATGAAAGCCTTGTTCTTTCTTGTCCAGTGACACAAGAGTCTCCCTATCCACAGAAATCTCTCTCTCTCTTAAAGGATAATGTTAAACAATCCAACCTTTAATAAGCCACTGGAAACCCAGAGGCACAATACAGACCCCCTTTGTTTATCACAGACCTTATACGCTCAGAGGTCTTCAGATGAATGAGGTGCCAGACAGCAGTCTGGGAAGGCTGGGGGTGTTAACTCAACACCCTCCATCAGCTTCACAAAACCGTCACTGCGCGCACTCAGACTCCACCCTGCCTTTCCCACAGTGGCTGAGGATAATGAGGAAATTATTCCAAAACTATAAAAAGTCTAAAATAATTCCACTTCTATCTGAAAGTCAGGTTTTATGCCATGCATCTACTACAGGATTGACATGCAGAGAAAAAAATCTTAGCTTTGACAAGTTCAACAGTAAAACTCCAAAAGTCACTCACTTGCCTAAGTAGGGGCATCTAGTCTTGTTTGAGATCTCCTGGAGTATCCCACAGCTTCTTGCCCATGTCATGCACATCTTTTGGAATACCTTGTGACATCTCATATAGCAGTGAATGCCTATATCTAGGTACCTGAATTGCTCTTCAGTCTATACTGGGCTACAATTTCACCCTAAGGCTAGTTTGTGATGAGATAGCAGAGTTTGCAGAAAACCTCCTTTTCTTGCTTGGATCACAATAGCCGACAGTCCTTGGAGAACAAAGCACTGCAGAGACAGGATGAAAATGTGTGACCAGCGTAGAGCTTGTTTACCCTCTCTGGCTTGCAGCATGGGGAGCAGATCATGCATTTCAACTCACAGCAAGCGTTAGAAGGAAAAAAACTTAGGTCTGGATGTCAGGTATTTAAGGTTTTTCTTATTTGTGGGCTGAAGATTCGAAACTGCAACCTCTTAAACAGGGATTTGCCTAATGCCTCACATAAAGCGCACTGGTTGACATTGACATTGAGGTGCTGGAGCGCATCCAGAGAAGAGCAACGAAGCTGGTGAAGGGTCTGGAGAACAAGTCTGATGAGGAGCGGCTGAGGAAACTGGGGCTGTTTAGCCTGGAGAAGAGGAGGCTGAGGGGAGACCTCATCGCGCTCTACAACTCCCTGAAAGGAGGTTGTAGCGAGGTGGGGGTTGGTCTCTTCTCCCAAGTAACAAGCGATAGGACGAGAGGAAACAGCCTCAAGTTGCACCAGGTAAGGTTTAGATTGGATATTAGGAAAAATTTCTTCCCCGAAAGAGTTGTCAAGGATTGGAACAGGCTGCCCAGGGAAGTGGGCACCATCCCTGGAGGTGTTTAAAAGACATCGTTTAATGGTGGACTTGGCAGTGTTAGGTTAATGGTTGGATTCAACGATTTTAAGGGTCTTTTCCAACCTAAATGATTCTATGATTCTGTTGTTGAGTTCTGCTCTAATACCAGTTTTACACCTGCATGACAGTGTTAGCGTCCACATTTGCACCACTGGGGCACCAACTCTACATTGCTTTCATTGCAAGCGTTAGATCTAGCTGCAGAGAGGCAGTTTCAAGACTCTGGACTTTTGAATATCCATCCAAATCCTTGATTAAGACAAGGAAACCCCAAGCTACCTATTTAATGTTTCCCTTTCAACAGCAAACTAACACAAGGGGAAAAAACGAGGCTTCTGTTCTTCACGTGAGGGCTGGGCTGGCAAAGTCTGCTCAGGGCTTTCTTCACATCCAGCTCCAAGCACAGCCACCTGGGAGTCACTTGACTCCCAGACTTGGTCAGATTCATGGCAACTTCCCAAGCCCTCATACGCTTGTTCTAAGTAAAGAGATCCAGTGCTATCTTTAAAACTGAAGCAACCCAGAGCTCTGTCCCATTAGCTCCCCAGAACAGATAAGTTCAAAAGCGCTTTGGCAGGGAACGTGTGTCTGACACCTTTCCCTTCCATGATGCCTCTCCAAGTAGACTCCACAGTCTTTGATAGGACACTTGGTAAAGCAAAAGGGGAGTTGGGAAGGAATCTGGTAAAAATGGGCAGTCTTTGATAGGACACTTGGTAAAACAAAACGGGAGTTGGGAAGGAATCTGGTAAAAATGGCCTGCTGATGATCTGGTTGATAATGCCCATTATGCCCAGAAAACTCTTTTGATCTTACACTTCATTGAGCTAGATGATTCCCTATGAGAAGGGTAATCTAAAAAGGTGGTGAAACACATGCAGATAGGTAAGTGAATCCCTGCACAAACTGCAACCCCTCTCTGAAAGGTGTTATGGAGAATTAAATGCATGTGGGCTGGGTGAAAATCCCTCATTTGCACGAGGACAAGAGCGTATAACAGCCTCTTTTGCTCTTCCTCACTCCTCACACTTGCAGAATAAAGACTCTCAAAACCTTTAAAGCTGCCAGCATGATGTTTACACCTTGCTACAAAGAGCATTGAGCAGCAGGGTTTTGATCATGAAAACCCTTCTTCAGGGTGAAATAATCGCCTGAAGGGGGAGAGAGAAAACACATTGACTGTAGATGTGATAGAAAAAGATACTATGATTTTTCTCGAACTTATGGAGTTAATTTATGAGAATTTACAAAACTGCCAAGCCTCTAAGAAAATCCCTGGCGTAGGATGAGCTTACACACAATCGGTTTGCCCTTCCTTTTATTTTTCCCTTCTGACAGATCCCTTAGAGGGATTTGTCAGGCAGACGGAGCTGGGCATTTTTTGGAAGGAGGCATCGTGGGCAGGGAAGGGTTACAACCACAGATGCCCCACATTTGCAGTGCTTCCCTACGCCTCCGTGTGCACACAAACAAGAGATGCTGCTTTGCCTCTCTCTTCATGTTAAGAAAGATAAAATCAGGTCACTTAAGACAGGGAGAAGAAAGAATGAAACAAAAACAGAGCTCAGAAATCACTACTGAGGGAATATCCCGTACGTGTAAGAGTAACACGAAGGGAGAAGTGAAATTCCTGCGGCCAGACTCCAGTTCTTGCACCATTCCCTCTGTTGCCATGAGAATGTTGTGGTTTTTTTTTTTCTCTGCCTTTGTTTCCCCACCTACAAAGCGGGGACAGCACTTACATAATCACTTATCAAAGTACGTGGGAGGATTAGCTGGCTACTATTTGTCATATAAACAGAGCTCTGAAGGTGCGAAGGAGTATTTTTAATTAATAGCTCATTACCTTGTTATATTTTTTACTTCAGTTCCTCCTGGGAAGGTCAATCAAATTTTATTTTTCTGCCATCCCCCCCCCAAAAGTGCAGATCCCTTAGCCGTCTCGTCCCTGATGGGCTGTCTTTACCTAAAATGACTTACACCCAACACCTGCTTTTATACGATGTGGTTCTCTTGGGAAGTCGTGTATGAGAGTCACAGTGAGCAGCACATTAAACAATAACAGATTGATTTGTGTTTTAATAATCTGACCTTGTTTTAGCTGGACAGGCAATGGTGTTTTACATCCCGTCATGCTGCAGACACGACAGGTTATGGATCCTTGTTACACTGCTGTGAATATTGAGTGACTCCAGTGAAGGTTTCAGACTTCTACCACAGAAACGGAGATCAAAATAACTTTAAATACTTTGGGGTGTTTAAATAACTTGGAAGTGGCTGCAGCCTTGCTCTTCAGGCTTTAACCTGCACAAGCTTGAGAGATTTTGTGCCCTTTGCAACTAAGGGCTGGGGCAAATTTCTTTTGCAATATACCCAAAGCCTATTTTATTTGTTCTAATCAGATTGACCTGGATTCATTTGGTTTCCTCCAAGCAAAATTCACTGTACTGCTCAAGAAAAAAAAAAAAAAGCCCTCACAATATCTGCCAGATGTAGTGACCCTCAGCTAAAAAAAAAAAAAAAAAAAAGATTTTCATCAGCATATTATTTTATTTCTTCAGCTGATTTGCTTTTGTCTCCTAAAAGCCTGTGGGACACAAAGGCAGCACTAACTTTCCTCTCCGTCACAATGCTCAGCGATAGCATTAGCTGACCCACTTCAGTGCTGCAACGAGTTATACTATTAAACGACTGAAAGCAAATTGACTTTCCTGTCTTTTCACAATGCAAGTCTCAATGCATATGAAGAAACTTACTTCTTTTCTTTTTTATCATTATGAGGGCTTACCACTTACCAACGAGTGCTTTCTAGGGAGAAGGAAGCTGCCATATGACCAGGGTAAAGATGGTAAATAGTGATTTAGATTGTTTATTTTGCACATTACACAAGAGAATGACTATACTAGGTCTGAATTAACAGTGGAGGGTTACTCGACACTGTTTTCCTGTCTTTGGCCAACTCCCAGTGCAGAAGGACGGGTGTGATGGATGTGGCACCTGGGCTGCGCTGCAGAAGTACAAAATGACAGGCTCAGAAAGCAGCCAGGAAAATGGAAAAGGATTCAGTCTAACTCTGATCCAGGTCTTTCCATGGGATTTTCCTAACGGTGGCCCAACTGCTTGCACAAGAGCAGATTATAGAACAACTTCTGTTCCTATTTTCTGATGCCACCTCCGTGCCAGAACAGTGTGCAGCCCATGGCAGACTTTGCTCACACCAAACATGAGCCTCTGCCCTCTTTGCTTCCTTAGATGTTTAAGTCACTGCACCAGATGACTGGATCCACTCCTATTCCTGAAATGACTGAAAGCCCTCTTCACCTTTCTATCATTCCTGAGTTGAAGCCTCACTCATCTTCCTTCATCAAGCTGTGGCAGATGATCTTCTTCCTCCCTCTCTTGTGTACGAGGGATACAGAAACAGAAATAACTGTTTGCTTTTGAACCCTTGAGAGCACACGCAGCTCTCCGTAGCTGCTCATGGTTGTGTGCAACCTTGACACCTCCTCCACTTTTCTCAAACGCTGCCCAGGTAGGAGGTTGGAGTTTCCTCCTTCTCCTGTCCTGCTAGGAGGGAAGCATCAGCCTAAGCTAGTCTTCTCATCAAATCTTACTGGGCTTGGAAGTGAATGGTTGCAAATGTGCTGCTCTGAGAAAATAAAGATGCAGTCGGATAGATCCATCTCTTCCCCCTTGAAGTCTAGAGAGATACTTGTCTGATATGAGATGAAGAGAAAAATTGGGATGAAAGGCAACTGGCTTTGGGCTCATTTTAAAGAAGCTTCCTCAGTCAGTCATAAAATATTCTGATTATTCACTGCAGGGTTGGTTCAGAGCTGGATGTGTCTTCCAGGGCTAAGGAAGGGATGGTCTCCATCCACCACTCCCTTGTAACCAGAGGGTCCACTGCATGTTGGCAATTAGTTAGGCAAAATGAAAGGCAGGGAAGGGAAGACCATCAGTTTGGTTAAATTCATTACCAATCCATTGTTAATATTCTTAATTGATAACGATGACTTTTTTTCTGCATCGGAAGGCAGTTCACGCCAACATAGCATTATAATGAGAACAGGAGAGCACCTTTTCCCAGATCAGAGGAGATGAGCACATATTTTGAATACCAAGCTGGGGGGAAAGGAAGATACCTTCATGGGTTGGGAACTCTAACTAGCAGGATGGGGTTTCCAAAGATTGCGCTATAAGCTACGTGCTGGGCATGTGTTACAGTAATCTCAATCACCAGGGACTCACTAATTGGATATTTAAAAGCAGACACATAAATAAAATACCTCCAGATTGTAGACAGATTACATGCACACATTCAATTCTGTTATGGCTACAATTTCTTCATGATACCTGTTATATGGCCCATTGATAGGATTTTAAAATTGAATCCTCTAGGCCAGTGAGTACTTCCTAAATAACATATTGCCAATACTGATCTGAATTAAGACCAGCCTGTAAATGCTGTACCGTGCAATTGATTGGGCTTTGCACTGTTAGTTTTTTTTTTTCTTTTCTTTCCATTCTTCCCAGATATAAAACAATAACTGCATTTCAGAAAAGAAAAGACAAGGAGATCATTCTTATTTTGCTACTCAATCGAGGAACGAGAGTAATACCTCCGAGGGATTAAAAAACCATCGTTAAACAGTTTAAGAACACAATTTTAGTTTTGTGAAAGCAATGATAGTAACAGTTTACATAGCTGGAGTGCCTTTCATTTCAGAAGATCCTGAAGATCTTTACAAATTGAAATTTGTGGAGAAGTGTCATACAACAATCTGATTAACTTTGGCAACTCTGTACAAACACTTAGCAACAACACAGTGAATTCTGTGAAAAAGGCCCTGTTAATGTGCACTGCAAGGTGAGTGAATCTCACCTTGGGAACAACTATCTCAAAATTAATTCAATTTTTTTAATGCACGTATGAGAGATTAAATATTCAGTTTGTCCAATGAAGCAATTTGCAGTTCTTCAGCAGATCAAAAATGATTGTTCTTTATAAATTTTTGTAGATTTGCCAAATCCTGACGATTCGGTAATTTTTCTTCAAAAGTCCAGTTTCAGTTGTGATCCATAACCTTATAATTGACAATCAAATAAAAAAACAGCAACCAAAGCTGGTGATACATGGTCACCAGGTCTATGAGTTGGTTATTCTTATTTCTAAACAAAAAGATTTCGAACTTTCCTTGCAAAGAGTGTCTTAGATTATAAAATTGCTCCAGGTTATTTCAGAATATTCTTTTTCAAAATGTTTAAAAATTCTAAAAGAATGGAGGCATTTTAATCTACCCCAAATACATGCGTTTGGTTTTTTTCCCCTAAGCAGTCTTTTATATGTCTGCTTTAGGTCTGCTTGGCACCGTATTTCTGCCCTCTATTTTTGGAACGTTAGGTGAATCCCCAACTTATTACACAGCTGCACTGCTTCATTCCTTCTTGCTTCAGGCTGGGGAGAGCATCCCTGAACAGAGAGCCTGAGCTCTCCTTCAACACTTCTTGGTACATGCAGGTGGCACATGAAATGTTGATTATTTGTTGCTTTAGCTGTAGAAAAGACCCAGGCGTGCAGGAAATTGTGACTTCAGAGATGAACACTTCGTAGTACTTCTTGGCTTCTTCAGGGCTGGTGTAACCGACTCATGACGTGCAGCCCTTGCTGAGGGCTGGACACTAGATTGGATGATGTTTTCACACTTTGCGGATGTCAGTACAAATCCCGAGTCAATAGGGTGATGCTGACTTGCACCAAGATGAAGCGTGGCCCAGGCTCTAACCCTGATCTTCCAGGTGAATGAAAGTCTTGTCCCAGGTATCACAGGACACATCTACAGTCTTACCCTGACCGGGGCCAGGGACTGAGCTCCAGCACTGGCTCCCCAGTTGCTGGCACTGCTTGGCTGCTGGTGCTCCATAGCTGTGTTTTGAACCATTATAGCTGGATCTCACCAAAACAAATCAGCTCCTGGGGCAGCAATGAGTATGTGAGCTTCTTGCCACTTGTTCTTTAGCCTATAGCTAAGTGCCTAGCCCTCATTTTTCTTTTTTTTTTCTTTTTTATTTTAACAGCATAGATGTTGCTGTAGAGATCACAGACAAGCCATCTTCTTCCAGGGGAGGTTTCCCCAAGCGTGCATTTCTCAGTGTTTTCCTTTTCTGTAATCATATTTTCTTTACCTTTTTTAAATGTATATCGTACAGAAGCTGCACCACTGACCTACTTTTTAAAATGCATCATAGAAACCCTTGATTCTTTGAATGTTTTAATACAGAATTTATACTGCAAAGGTTAGTCCAACAGACCAAAGCAAACATTTACTATAGTGTGTGTAAAATGAAAAAATAAAAATAATACATAGATTTTGTCAGGCCCATGAATAATGCAAACAGCGAGCTGAGTTGTGTCAAAACATAAACCAAGCAATTCTTTTTAGCCATGCAAATCTTCTGTAGCCAGTCTGAAGTCTCAATCACAAAGCTTTTTCTGCAATATTAAAGAGAAGACCTTCCTTCACTGCAGAGTGATAAAGAGGCACTAAGCCCTGCTCTGTCGTTAGTCACAAGTCATTTTAATGCGGGTCTGCAACACTGTGAAAGATGACCTGCAAAAGGCAAGTGGCAGGCTGTAATTCTGTGCCTTGGAAGGTAACACCGGGATCTACTAGCTGATAATTGACTTTCCTGTTATACACTTATCATCTGTAACACTTTTAGACCCTCAGTGGTCCTTGCTAGCCGTGTGAGTGTTAATCCCTGTAATAGGGACAGAGCAGTAAGCTGTCCATAGCATGGGACTGACTGTCCTGTCCTCTCCGAAAGCAGCAGCAACAAACACGTAGCTGTGAACCCAATTCAAGTTGCCAGTCACAGGCCACTAATTATCATTCTTTTATATGACACGAGCACTGCCTGGCCTCAAAATTGACTGGGATCGTGTTGTAGAAGCACAGTATAAGATATTGTCTCTGCCCTGAAGAATTTATAATCTGACCCGGCAAAGGGCTGGAAGAGTATTTGGGAAATACCACGACATTTGTGCCCTGTTTTCAAACACCTTCCTAAGCGCTGACAAGTGGCTACTGTCAGACAACCTAGATGGACCTTTGATTTGCCTGGTCTGAGCGTTAAGAGCAGCCAGAGGAAATCCATGCACTAAGGACCCAAGCAATTGGGCCAGAGCCAAATCAACAGCCGAACCGGCCAGAGAGCCCAGGGGTTGCAACCTGGAGCCCAGCCTGGGAACTGCAGTGCATCCAGACGGGTCTTCTCCTCCTCCTCCTCCTCCTCCTCCTCCTCCTCCTCCTCCTCCCTGGGCTCTGCAGACAGCCTAATAAGACTCGTGTCCGCTTTCTTTAAGAAGGGATTTCCAGACTGCGGCAGGAGCACTGACACAGACACTGCCTGGGCTGCTTGCTTCTACACATTTGACGTTGCAGAGTGGCAGGACTAGCTGCAAAAGCCGGCCTGGTTAACAGGGATAATGAACTGATCCGCGTGTACCTGCTCAGAGCTCACATATGTATTCCAGTTACGTCCCACTTGTGGAGTTTGCTATTCACCTCCGTGTGATGAGACAGCCTTTAAGGCAGCGCTGCTGAAATCAGCCCAGACTGCGGACTGCTCCTCTACAGATTTAAGCAGGGAAGGAGTACGGCTGGAGTAGGCTGAGAAGACAAAATACACCTGGGTATTTCTGTACTGCTCCCTGCTAGCCTGGAGGAAAGTATAACCGCTGTAGGAACATGAGCCAGTGGCATTACACAGTTTAAGAAATGCAAGAACAGAAAAAGCCTTGGCTTTATGTTCCTTTGCTGCCTTGATGAAGGGTGTCTCCCACCTGTGATTCCTAGTTTGCGTTGTAATCCTCACCTGCCTCGGTGTGTATATTTTGGCCACAGACTTGAAAGTTGTGATGATATCTGGTTTTCAATAGAGTTTCCCCAGCCATACCTAGTGGGTAATTTGGCTCTGATTTATTTTGTAAATTTGATACATCATCTCTTCCTAAGGCAACTAGATGTGTTTTCTTTTGGAGGGCAGACAGGGAAGGGGCAGAGAAAAGGGATGGGAACATTCAGCAAAATCTACATTAAAAAGTGCTAAAATCCACTAGATATATGGACCCATTTTTTCTCATTCTTCTTTGGTTTCTTTAGCTGAAGATGAACTAACACTGATTTTTTTATCTGGTAGCTCATATGGGATGTTGAATATGTGATGAACCCCAAAGCAATAAGTTTCATTATTCTAATTTGCTATTACTAAACTGAGTTTCACCAAAGCAAGCTGGTGGATGTAGAAAAATGTCTCCAGCCAGTTTCAGTTCTGAACTAGACCATGAAATTATAAATAATAGTCATGTCTTCTATAAGCCTGTGAAAATATGTCTGTAAAATAGTTCACTTTTGGGACACAGCTAAGCTTGAGCATCTGAATGTGGTTTAGAAGGACTGCATGGGAATGCCTTGTATGTGAAGGAGAAAAAAATTGAAAAGTATCCAGAAGTGGGTTATGATCTGTGGGCAGCCAATGTAGAGCTGCAATTGGCTTGAAGTTCTCCTTTATTTAACTCCATCACATCTGTCTTGGAATTAGGTACCCCTAAAAGCTTGTGAAGAACTGCAGCTGTCTGAAATCATGATACCAAACTGAAAAACATCCTTTCACCTTGAATGCAAGAATCAATATTGATCCCCTTTACCGTGTGGTAGCAGATTTCAAGGTCAGTCTCCCACTGGCAATGTGGAGCCAGGATACATGCTGCAGTGCAAGTCCTTTATTTCCATTTTTTTCTCATTTATCTGGAGCAAAATATGTACAAGCTATATCTTGGCAATTTCCTTTTTCCCGATCAACTCAGATACCACAGTCTTGAAACTCAACCACTTTCTCCCTTAATCTCTTTCCTCTTGAAAATGTTCTCTCTCCTTTCAGCTGTTTCTCTTCCCAGTCCTTTCTGTTTTAAACTCAGAGATTCCCTCACCCAAAACACGTCCCTTAGTAACATTTCTGCCACAACTATTCAAATTTTTGGAATTCAGGTTCAATCCACCAGTGGGAAAGATTACTTCTCACCGCTGCATTCCAAAATTAGGAAAATATACTTTTACCTGCAGAATCCAGAGCAGACTCATATTTGTATTAGCTGTTAGTATATACCGTATATCTTAATCTTTTCAGCCATTGAAGTGTTTTAGTATTGACAAATAGCTACCTAAGTCAGGGTTTCTGAAGAAAGGTTCCTCAATAAGTCATTAAGAAGAGCAGTCACAAAGCCTAATTTGGGCTGCCTTACAAGAACTAGAGCTCACTGGGAAAAAACAAGAAGTTTCATGGAATTCCAGGATTTTTTTGCCCTGTTCACTTTTTGCCCTGTACAAAAATTTAACAGGAAGCCTAAAGAATATATTACACCTATGCAATTATTTAAAACAATATCTGTTTAATTTAAATGTATTACTTGTTTTTTTGTAATGATTTTTTCATTTACTTAGCAAAAAAAATTTCTTTAGACGGGATGTCACTTGTTGCGGGGAAACAGTTACAATTTGTCTGTTTTCATGTGTCCTTTGTCTTCTAGAGCTACGTGGTGTGAGAACGTCTATTCTGTTTAGGGGAATAGAACTGTGACAATCATTTTGTTATGGGACATAGTGCTACTGCCTCGTGCTTTTGAAAATCTGGTGGCCTAAATTCCAGCACATTTTAAGGACATTTCTGGATGTATGAGTTAAAATGCCACTTCCTTTCTAACTGGAATTTTTTATAAAACATGACTATTGAGCAGGGAGTTCCAACGGCAAGGGAAGGCATTGAACACCGGGTATGTCATTCTCTAATGCATGTTGGCATAGATTTATATAAATATGTATTCACACACATAAAATGATATATATAAAAATATATATATACAGCTTTATATATAATGCTGTACGTACAGCCATTGTCTATGTACAGAAATATGCACAGAAATATGTATTTCTACACGTATAAATAGGGCATGATTTGATGTTATTAATCTATACCACCAAGACCTGTTGCAATGATGTAGTTACAACACCTCAAATCACTTTTGTCACTAGCATAAAAAAAAAGCATTTAGGGAGCTGGTGCTAAACTGAATGGTCAAAATCACTTGCCAGTATAAACATATGTCTTCATAAAACAGGTTTGTAGGTACAGCTACACGAGCAAATCTGTCCTTATGTAGACCATGCTATACCCTCAAAGGAAAAACAAGCCCCATGAATGTCTCTAAATTTGTGTTGTGTACAAGTGTATTTTCTTTCCTTACCAGATGAGGAGCCACATGGAAAAAAATCAGTCACAGCTTTTCAGAGCTGTTTAAGAGGGTGAACATACCCAATTCCCTTTCACTTTGGTGGCCATTCAGATTTCAGCTCAGAATTCTATCCTGCATTTCCAAAGCACCATGAGTTTGTGATAAAGCAAATCAGTCTTAGCCCTTAGGATTAATTATAAACCCAAGGAGAGGCATTTCAAGACCTTTGGAAACATAGCTAAACAATCTGCAGGTAAGAGGTACTACACCTTAGGGGGAACATTCTTTCTCTTGACCAGGATGCCTTTGGCTATCAAGGGGTGAAGATCACTAGGAGAATCCTGTAAGCTTTTGAGCAACTCTCTCCAGCTGGCCCAGGAGAGGGCACTTACATGTCGTTCATGGTACTCAATGTCATGTATTGCCCTTGACTACAATTCTCGGTGCTCAGAGGTGGGAGGGTTCTCCTGCAATCTGCACAGAAGAGCAAACAAAAGTAGAGAGACAAAGGTCTCTACCAAGGTCACTCTGCAGGTTGAGACTCAAAGTTAGAGTGTTAAACTACATGTGCTCTACCCTGGTGAAGAACAGCATTCAAATTTCACTGAAGCTGCTGGCTAAGCATGAGAACACAAGAACAGCCTAGTTTCCAGTTAAAATCTCAACCTGGCCAATGTGCAGCAGATGAGTTCAAAGATGCAGCCAAACTCTGAGCCTTCCCCACTGATTAATGTATGATTAGCAGGTCACCAGTGAATGCTTCATCAAACTTTTCATTAATTCTGGAAATAATTTCTACTTTGATTTCATTTTCTCTTTCCTGAGAACGTCCCCATTCTTGAGACATCTAAACATATCCTTATTTCCAATGAAGCCACTAAGAGAAAAGCTTATTAGCTACTTTTTATTTTGGAGCAATAAACCTCTTAAAGTTCTCAATGAAGTTTAGAGTTTCCTGATAGTTTGTTGCTTTAAGCAGAGCTCAATGCTCACAAGAAAAACAAAGTGGTAACAAAGCCATAAAGAATTAAAAGGATTTGTCTAGAATCCCCTATTTTCCAACAGTAGAGACCGAGAGTCCACCTAAATCTCCTGATTTTCACATTGCTGAGATTTCTAATAACCCACATACCCTGCCTTCCTCTTGTGATGAGGACTATGCAGGACATGTCCCTAGATGAACAGGGAACAAAGAGCTGTGGGTTCCTGCAAGGTCTCCTGCCATGCTCAGGCAGCCTCAACATCATAGAATCATAGAATCCCAGGTTGGAAGGGACCTCAAGGATCATCTGGTCCAACCTTTCTTGGCAAAGGCACGATCTAGACAAGATGGCCCAGCACCCCATCCAGCCAAATCTTAAAAGTGTTCAATGTTGGGGAATCCACCACTTCCAATGGGTTGGGGAATCCACCCCTTCCAATGGGAGATTATTCCAATGGCTGATTGTTGTCACTGTGAAAAATTTTCCTCTTCTGTCCAATCGGAATCTTCCCAGGAGTAACTTGTACCTGTTACCCCTCCTCTTTTCCATGTGACTCCTCGTAAAAAGGGAGTCTCCATCTTCTTTGTAGCCACCCTTTAAATACTGGAACATGGTGATAAGGTGTCCCCTAAGCCTTCTTTTCTCAAGGCTGAACAAACCCACTTCTCTCAGCCTTTCCTGCTATGGCAGGCTTCCCAGTCCTTTGATCATCTTTGTGGCCCTTCTCTGGACCCTCTCCAGCCTGTCCACATCTTTTTTGCGTAGCGGGGACCAAAACTGAACTCCGTATTCCAGGTGTGGACTGACAAGCACTGAGTAGAGCGGGATAATGACTTCTTTGTCTCTGCTGGTGATGCCCTTGTTGATGCAACCCAGCATCCTGCTGGCGTTTTTTTTTGCCGCAGCAGCACACTGTTCACTCATATTGAGCTTGTTGTCCACCAGGACCTGCGGGTCCCTTTCCACAGAGCTGCTCCCCACCCGGGTAGATCGCGCCTGTGCTACACTCTTGGGTTATGTTTTCCCAGGTGCAAGACCTTACATTTGTCTTTGCTGAACTTCATAAGGTTCTTGTTAACCTACTCTTCCAGCCTATCCAGGTCTTCCTGCAGGGTGGCTCTCCCTTCCGAAGTGTCTGCTTCCCCACTCAGTTTGGTATCATCAAACATATCTAAACTAACCTTTGAGGTCCCTCGCTAGGCTCTGCAATCCCACTCAGGTTCCCCAGCCGACTCACCCTCTACCACAAAGCCCTTTCTGTCCTGCTCCCATACTTTATACGACAGAATTCATTTTCCCATTTGGTATTTTATTTTGATGTTCCAGGCATAAAAAAGCAAATGGTTCCCTCAAGCCATTTCCTTTCTATGAAACTGTGAAATAGCTTTGCAATTTTGGAGCAGTTTAAAATGCATTGTTATATTGAGAAAGAAAAGGGGAGGAGGGAGGAAGCTTCTTTTCTAACTTTGAGTACTGAATGCTATAGGAAAACCAGATTGAAATTCTTCAAATAAAGATTTCATAGCTTCTGCAGTTATCAAGGCGGATGGCTCCCTATTTGCATACTGCCATCTATGTAAAAGAAATGAGACTCAACGGTTTTATTATAATTATATAGCTCGGGTTTTAGTATTAATAAGCCTATTGTTATCACCACTGCCTTTTGAAAAAAACCTCCACATTTCTGTCATACAAACTGAAATATTGGAATTTATTTTTAAGGTATGTACTAAAAAAGTAAATCCCTTCCAAAGACTCTCCTTGGTTTGTTGCTCAGCACTGAACTAGTTTGCCAGAGATTATCACCAAGGACTGTGTTTGATCATTGGGTTTTTCAATACTCCCTTGGTTGCTGAGTGCTGCTCAGGATGCACAGTGCTTTATTAAAAATTCACAGTGGAAGGGAGAAGCATACTTTAAAGATGGTATCAGTGCCATTTTCTGTGGGACTTCAGGCTGTTCCTAGGTGCCTGGGTTGATGTTCTATTAAAATGGAGCATCCTTCATTGAACCACAAAAGAAGGTGACTGATAATTAAGGTGAAAATGCTGCTCTCCTGTTTATGCTGCAGAACTCTTATCAGACCTGTGAACTCTTATCAGGCGCCCTCTTATCTTTCCTCCTGCGCATCCTGTGCCCAAATCCCATGCCGAACTCCTGCCCAGATCAATGGGAGCTCCACTGGGGATGTGAAAGCACAATAGCTGGTGGAGTGTCCTGATTGTGGCTCTGCAAGCACAATGTGGTCTTAGGGACATGGTACACAGAGAGGAAATGTAAAATGAAAAATCAATGCCTTTTGAGGCCAATGATACAATATATATGTTGTTCATATATAGCCAAGTTGTTCATTTGGTGTCACAGCCAGAAGGAGAAGCTAAGGCTCAAAGCTGAAATGCTTCAGCTTCGGATATTCACAGAGACACATTCTGGTGGGATGAAAAAACATTTTTCTCCCAGGGTAGAAGAATGTAAAGAAACCGGTGGCTCAGTTTCAGAGACTTTTTGCATAGGAAAAACAGAAGCACAACTTTTTCAAGCAGATAATACAAAGGAGCTTTGTGGAGAAGGTCACAGTCATAAAAGCAGGGGTTTATCTAAGCTAAATCTCTGCATGTCAGTCATTTCAACTTCAGAAATATCAGCAGGTCCTATTTGCCATCTCTGTGGCTGATCGCAATCTGTTTCTTATGGGCACAGTGGTAGAAGTGGGTCTTCAGGGAGAGGTTCGAGAAGGACAGATATTTGAGGTATTTGGCGGAGGCGGGCGGAGGCTTTGAACACCACAAGAGGTTTGAACATCAGGTGGTGTGAAAGGTAGCTGTCAAAAGAGATGAAAGGTGGATGAAGGAGAATGGGAGAGAGATGTTTTACAGCCAAACAACAGTAAAGAGAAATTTCTAGAGCAGGCAGAAACCACAGGTATATGATATGGCAGGGAAGAGGTTACTGTAATCAAGAAAGGAGATACTGAAGCTTCATGGCAACTTTCTTAAAAGTATCGTGCCCACAAGAAGTTAATTCTGAGCATATGGTTGAACGAAGCTTTGATAATACCCTTTTGTTAGCATTTTACCCTAAGACCTCACTTGCATGCTTCTGGATGCTCTGAATGCCCCTTAAGCCCTGAAATTAGGCACAAATATAGGAAATGTAGGCCCTAACCCTTTTCAGTTAATATAAATGCATATCTTTAAACCACCGAACCACAGGTGCATTTTTTAAGAACTACTGTGTAGGAGTTATTAGACATGTGACCCTTTCATACTGTTTTTCATGGCAACCACATGACTACAACACTGCCTGATGCTTGAAAAAATTACCACCGAGATTTACTCCTCTCCACAAAAACAGTTCTGGCTCATTCTTCACCTACCATGAAAAAGACCTCAAGTCTAGATTTATCATCTCCCTGCGTACTTGTCAGCTTGCATTATCCTGACAGAATACAAAAATACTTGAACACATACCCTCTAGTAAAGAATTCATAGACTCACAATGTGGGAAGGATTAAGCATCATAATAGCCAAACCAAACAATTTCTTAGGGGGTTCATATAAAGTCTGTCAAACATGTTCCATAGGTCTGAGAAGAAAAACAAATGCAAATGTAAATCACCTCTAGGAAAGGCAACTTCTTCTAGGTGTCCAAACGCACTAAATCAATCTATTTATTTTCATTTGGGCAGAGTCCACAAGCTTTCACCATCTACAGAACCATGAGATGAGGGAGAGTACTGACTGTGTTTGGCATGTTTGTGACGAAAGTTCCCAAGGCAGTTTACTAAACTGAAGGTACTTTAATAAAAATCAGCTCAGCTGAAAGAACTTGAGCAAGGAAGGAAAAAATAGGATTAAGGTTTTGACCACTGCTGAAGAAACTCCATCTTCCGCACCTTCCATAATCACATTTTGAGCATCATGTCTTTGATTTAACATGTGGACTCTTGGACCCAAACTGGCATCCAACATAACACACACTTATTAGCTACATGCTCTGGAAGACTTTTAGCCAAAATGAACACCAGACACAGAAACTTAATTACAAGTTAATTTGGAAGAATCTGGACCTACAAAACTGTTGACTCTTTCAGGAAGCAATAGGTACGGCAATCTGAATTACTGAAGAAACTGCACACAACAGGCTAAAGAAGACCTTATTCTTTGTCATATTTCTCAGACCCACTTAAATCAACAAATTCCTTCCAGTATCAAAGAAAAGAGCTGAACACTGGAAGAGTTCTTGATAAGCAGTTCCTGTTTCCATGCCAACTTCAAAGGTCTGTTCCTTCATTACAGGGTTAACTTGTATCACAAAGAAATATCCATGGTATGGAGTGAAATACATCTGCTAGCAGAGGAATTATCAAAAGAAGAGACAGCAAAATTTACTGTCTGAAAGCAGAAGCTAGATAAATTCAGTCTAAAATTATTTAAACTCATAGAACAGTGAGAGTAGCTAAGAATTTGCCAAAAGTTCCAGCGGAGTAACCAATAATGCCAATTTTTTGCATTGGACGAGAAATTCTCCACCACACAAATACATAGTAGGCTGTAGTTCAGAAAGAAAGCTGCTCAGGGAAATGCTGCAGTCCTTGTGACAAAATAGATGTCAATGGTGCACTCTTCTGGCTTTCTTGACTGTGAGTCCTTTAGCTTGAGCAACCCTACGAGGCAGAGAGCTCCTGTCTGCACTCACTATTTGTTAGACCTTGAAACAACCTTTATGTGTCTTCTCCCTTCCATCTCCTAACCTGTCTTAGGCTGAGGACTCTTCTGGGGACACTATGTCTGTATATGTGTCTACGCCTCAGAGATGTGCTCCTGTGTGGCATGGTGTATCTAAGCTTTGCTGTAATTTCAGTGGAATCCATTTGTAACACCTTTTTTTTTTCCCCTGTTCCTCTTCTCAGGGGTATCTCTAGGCAACTTTCCCTGTGTTAGTTAATGCAGCAAATGAGATTACACTATCTGCTACTCTTGATATGCTCAGACAGCATGCTGCCCATGTTATCAATGTCACTCTCCACCATCGTCCCTTGTTCTTGCTAACTTAAACCTTTCAAAACCACTAGCCAACACGGACTGATCTAATCTCTGACAAATCCTTTGTTAATCCTTCCTCACTTGTGGCCTGATCGGTTGCTACTGAAGCCAATGGGAATTTGACTCAAAAAGGACATGAATTTATGGCCACGATGCACAAGCAGTGTTTGAATATGGAGTAAAAAAAGATCTGATTCCTGCCAAATTGAATTTCAGAGACATGGACAGACCAAGTTGTTTGTTAACTTCTAGAGGATTAATGAAACAATTGTGCATAGTGGGTGTGTGCTTTGTAATATACTGCTGTATGCAACAGAGCTTTCTGGAGTAGGTGGATAAATTCTTCAAAAAATTGTCTTATACTATCAGGTTGATATAGCTGGTACATGAGATGTGCAGGTATAGTGAAAGATTTATACTCTTTGTTATAAGAATGATAAAGCTGGCCCTCAAATACACCGTATCTTTTGTTAGAGAGCAATAGGAATTCTATGAGAATTCATGATTTGGTAAGTTTAATTTCCTTTTCTAACCTGTTTTTGTCCCGGGGCTGTTAGCAAATATTTTCTGATATGAAATTTTAAAAGACATCCTCTCACATTTTTTCAAATTCTAAGATTTATTTGTTGTTATTTTTTATTCTTCCTCTTCCAGTAGCTACCAGGAAGAGCAATCTGGAATCAAGGTTTTCTTACTGTATATGCTGGCCAGACAAATATTTTAAAAAAATGTTCTGCAAACAGTATGTACTGTCTGAATCAGAGAAGTGATTAAATAAACACGGGAAAAGGAAGGGTGAAAATGAGGGAGTGAGATCACAAAATGAGAAAATTCTCTGGCACAATGAGTTTCAATTTGCTTTTCAGTGCATTAATGTGAAAAGATGTTATTACCAAACACAAAAATCTCTGTGCTGTGATAGTTGTCACATTGCTTCATTCAAGAGTGCAGTCGGTACTTTAAATCTGAAAAGTCAAAAATTTGAGTGAAACTCCAAGCATAAGGTGAAGGACGACCCTGGGGTTTTTTTGCTTTGGAGTTAATATTTTTGCAACATGCAAATTGTATCAGTGTGCCTAAAGACTACAGTCAATTTTTTTTTTGTGTAAGAAGAAAATGCAAAGATTAAGTCATGTAGCCAGGGTCACACAGGGAACTTGGTTGTGAAAGTAGAATCCAAGGGCCTTACCCTCCAGCTTGTTCTTTATATTGTGATATTCTCTTTCTTTAAAAAATACCGGAGAAAATATACAAACAGCCAGGGGAGAATTATCCTAAACAATTATAAGTCAGTCATGCTTGCCAAAACAATTGACATTCTACATTTTGCAGAGCAGAGGGACTCTTTTAGGCATATGTGCTCACTTACTAACTTGCAGAATTTGTAAGACGCAAATAAAGATTCACTGTAATGTGCTGTGGTATTTCTCACTCAGGTTTTTGCTTCAACAAAATAAAATTTCATCTGAATCACTGGAGAAGTAATTAAATGTGACTGAGAATACATCCCTGTGGTATGGTTAAGTGTTATCTTCATTTTACAGATGGGGAAACTGAGGAATAGAAAAATTAACCGTTAACCCCTACTTAAGAAAAAAAATTGAGATATTCAAATCTAGAAACAAAACCTATTTACCTCTTGAGTTCTGCACCCTAGACTGTTTTTAAGTAGGGTGTGTGACTGTAGTGTGTCTACAAAAGATTCCTAAGTACAAGGATCAATGATAGTACTTATGTCTTGATTAGAAGTCTAATACTCCCTTATTGAAAGTCTACTGAAGTGTAGTTCGGTTTCTATAGAAATTATGCTAACCACTATTTTAATAAAGAAATCCTTACTACAGGACTTTTTAAAGCATCCTATAAGATTCCATGCAAGAGTTATGACTCTCTATATACTCCAGAAAAGCATTTATTAAAACTACAAAAATAAAAGCACAGAAAGCAATAACATCCTATTAAATCCAGCGGAAATTTCCTGTAGGCGGTGGATTGCCAAAAATCCAGGAGACCTTTTTCCTAAACTCTCCCATGAGAAGGGATGTAGAGACGAAACACCTCTTCCCTGTTGTATACGTTCCCAATGAATTAGCGTTAAGATTACCAAAGCCCTTTTCTGTCCTTCCCCATACCGCTGGGTTTGTTTCATGGAAATGGCACCTTGTTCCTGCCTCCTTATGTTGTAATGATCAGTCTTGACAAGGGTTTTCAAGGCGGTGGGGAGCAGTCACGGCTACGGGCAAAATCACAGCTTCTGAACTTCATGCTTGTCAATAGCTGTTTTAGTTTGCATTGCCATACTAATGTGCCTTGTAAATATTCCCTGAGGCTCTACACACCACCACGTTGCTGTTGTCTTATTCATCAATACAGTCAAAACAGAAGCAGATGCTGTCAGTTAAGGTCAAGACGTGGTTCTTCCAGATCTCCAGAGTGATAAGTTCCATCTTATAAAAGAAGGAAATATTCTGCATTCATTTAATACGTAAATCTCGGGGCTCAGAGTTCTCCCATGATGACCCCAATAATTAACCTTAACTGCTGTACGGAGATTCCTCCTTCATGCCATCCTCTCCACCCTCTCCATTTGACGTGCTCTTTTCTCCCGGAGTGTTTTTAGCACTTGGCACCCACGCCGCCGCGCTGTCCGCAGGCCACGCTGCGCGAGGTGGCATCTAACGGGATAGGAAATGACAGCCCAGCCTTCATCCCAAATGAATGAAAAATCAAGTGAAATACTGGAGCGTGGAAGGTGTGGGGAAGGATGGCCCCTACTTATCTACAGGATGGATGAGGATGGAGGTGCTGCTGGCTGGAGCTTTCCCAGCATTTCCTGCATTTAAAACTCCGGCACCAGAGACATTTCTGAAGGTGCTTACACAATTTAGCTGATCAGTTCTTAGCTTTTCTCTTTTTTTTTTTTTTTTTCAATTTTTGAAAAATTCATCCTAAAGCAGTGCACCCACTTGGGACCCGATTTTAAAACAAACTCGATTTCCCTTAAGCTTGAAAATACATGCTACTATATACCAACAAATACAGGCCAAAGATTCCCACTGCTCTTTAACTCCTTTGAAAATCTTGCTATGAGCTTCACACTGGAAATCAGTGACTTTGAACATTATGGTCAGTGTGTTTCTATTTAGGCGCTGATGTGGGATTGATTCGGAAACCAAGGGGAGCTGAACACTTCAAAATATAGCTCCAGGGAAGAGTCATTTTTCACAAAGTCCTTGGCTTTTCTGCTAAGACTAGTGACAAAGCAGGCATCTGGGGTGTGCACGGATTTCTGTGTTACGTGCACTTGTGTTTGTCCAGACCTGATGGCCTTGCCCAGAGATGTTGTCTTCTCAGAGCTTGCCCTTGCGCATCTTCGTGAGGAAGCTTGCTTTATGAGTAATCCCTCCTTGCTCTCCCTGACCCAGCTATCACCACCAAACTTATTTCTTGGCAAATCATGTTGCTTATGGAGAAATTCTACTGCAGTGGATTATTACCTGTCCTTAAATATACTACAGCAGTTGTAAATAAGCAGCTTACCAACCTTTCGCATAGTATCAGTAACTCACGCAGTGTAGTTTGATGACCTCTGTTTCAAAGCACAGTGAACCCATTTATGGTCCCCTAATTGCTAACGGAGAGGTCTGCTCTTATTTTAATACTAGTCCTCTTCTGCAAAAGACACGGCATGTTAGAGAAGTAAGACAGCTGCCTGCGCAGCCAGAGACACTGTGATTGTCTGAGGACTTTAATAAAAGTGGCAGCAATAAGAGAGAAGTAAAATATAGCCTCCATTTCTCATGCAAACCTTATTTGATAAAATCTGTTGTCATTCAGAAAGCATACAAGTTACGAAGAAGACATGCTGAGCGTGCAGAGAGTGGGCAGACTTATCTGGGGAGCAATAGGGGCTGCAGACCTTCGAGGGCATTGCCTGGTTCTCTTTTCATAAGGGAAGACCTGTCTCTGCCCCTCTCTTTCCTCTGCTGCTCTGCAATCATGTAACTCTGATCTGATAAACTGTCCTCTTCAAGATACCCATTTCTAGAGGGACGTGCTTACTCAAAATTTTCCCTGCAAACTCTGATTTCCTTGGAGCTGTTTGTCTGGCATGACCCACCTTGGTGGGGATTGTTGGGCCATGCAAAGAAGTTTGGTATTCATCTGGTTGCAAGTTTTCTCATTGTGCAAAGATAAGATACTGATCATTCTTATTTGATAACAAACTCTTGCCAAGTACTGACGCATGAAAAAATATTAAAGTAATGTCCACCCCACTTTACGTCACGTACTTAAACACGTCACTTCTATAAACCAACCTCAGCTTCCTAAAACTCTCTGGATGGATGGCTGTCAGCCCGCTGGCCTATGGTTAACAAGAAGCGTTAAGAAAAAAGAGCCACCAAAGCCACATCTGAAGCGGAGAGTGCACACCACACTGTGAAATGGGGGAATGACAACATCTGGAATTGTGTTACAACAAAGGACCATCCTAAAGCCAACTTATGCAGATGTGTTTGGCTCTACGGAAGCTTACAATGCTTATCCTTAACCTAAAGAAATGCAACATGCTCCAGAAAGCAAAATGGAGTCAAAATATGTATTTGATTTAGTATGAAGGGTGGGGTAGGAAGAAGAATGTGAAACTTTCCATTGCCTTATTAAACTCTCCTTTTTAAAGTAGTTTCTGTTCAAATGAGGGACTTGCCAGTTTAGCTAAGCCGGTAACTTCAGAGCCAAATGTGTTCAGTTCCAGTGCCATCAAGAAGGATAGATTATAGAGCTGCTGCTCATTTATGTGTTTGTTCTGATGAAATACAGACATTTATCTTTGTGGAACTAGTAAAACAATTGCATCATTTTCCACTGCAAATTGAATCAATGCACCCAGCGGCTGCTGAGCTAGGAGCAGAGCTGAAAACTGTATCTTCTGCTATGCAGCTGCTCTGTACGGTACTATCCACTTTGCATTCATCTGCAGTGCCTTCACCTTCCCTGTCCGTTCTCAAGCCTCTTTTACAAAACCCACACATACAACAAAAAAATTGAGCTTGGATTTGTTTTTTTTTCCCTCCACAAACCCTCCACTTGTGAGCCTGAGGGCCTTCATACTGGTGGTCCTTTGTACAAGTACGAATTGGTGGGGAGAATACTGTGCCCCCATGCAAAATACAGATCCCACCTGGAATTCCTCCCAGTGCTTAGAGATATTTGCCTCTGGGATTTTCACTCAGGTCATCTCTCCTTCCAGAGCATCGAACAGTGCTCCATTCTCTTGTCAGACCCCACACAGAGTAAGCCATTTGGTAAAAAATCATAGCCGTTTATTCAAACAAAGAAGACAAGGACACTTCCTTTGAGAGCTCATGCCCCCTGGGCAAGTCTAAATGTCTGGAATCACCTATCGGAGTATAATCACTACCATAAACAAAAAAGGCTGCTCCAGATAGTACAGCTTTGTGTGGGGAAGGAAGCAAGTGCTATGATACATATGGTACATATGCCAAAAGGCTGTGTAGAAATACAACAAATGCTAATTATAAATAGGTCCTTACCAATATTCCCGTGATATGAGCATTAACTATTACTCATATCACTAATATTCTGGCGGTCCCAAACTAAGGTGGATTTTAGTCACCCTCAGTGGGTATTAATCCTACTTAGTTTTCATCTGCCACCCCAGAGGGTGGTGGATGTCTTACAGATCCTACATCATAGCTATCATTCCAAGGTGGAAAGCTCAGATACTGCTGAACTTCTACAAAGGCATGTTTATGCACCCACGTTTATGGACCTGAATCCCACCGGGTACACCTGCAAAACCAGGAGATCCCTTCCAGTGAGGAACCCTGCCACTGGAAAATTATAAGTCAAGAGGTAAGAGATGAAAACAGGCAGGCAGAAGGGTGAGCACATGAAAACGATGAAACTCTAGCACAGTGATCATATCACAGCTGGCCCACAGCTGGCCGGTGGTTGGGACTTCTTTAACATCCAGTGAAGGAGAGCTTCAGAAGGTATGTCAGGTAGGACTGCGATGCAGGTGTACTTGTATTAAGGGGTCAAGCATGACTGTCAGCTGTGGAAGGAGGTGCTTGCTTCACTGCTATGAGGACATTCACAAATTAGGCAGAACACATTGCAAATGCTGGGGGTTTTTTTATGTAGGTCTTTTAACTTCTATTTCTATAACTCTGGGGGGAGAAAAAATAGTCCTGTAAAGAAACAACAATGAAGTGTCTAACTACAAAAGTAAACAGTGCTGAAGAAGGCCTTGGAAATGCACTTATTTATGATATAACAGATGATTTAAAAATCCTCCAGCTGGGTTAGGTAGCTGTCCTCTTTCCACAACTTGTCTCATTCCTGAAATGGTTTTGTTCTGTAAATCCATAGTTCCGATTTCTCCTGATTTTATTTATGCACATTCCAACAGTGTCTAGAGACTCTAAACAGCATTATTGGTGCCTACCATACAAACCTAGATAAAAGACAGTCTTTTCCCTGAAGGCGAACAGAAATAGGGAGAAGATGCATCTGTGGTATAGAATACAGCAGAAAGGAAAAGGCTGTCATGAGGAAGGATCCAAAGGAAAGCCAAGATTTGCAAAAGTGTTTGGTTGTTTATAGGGCCTCAGGGTTTAGCTGCTCCAGCTGACATGCTTCCAAAGGGGGTTGATAATGCAAAGCATTCATTGCCATAAAATAGGATTCGAGCCTGCCTCAAGTTAGTCACTTATAACACCAGGAACTGAAGATCTTACACATCTAAAGTATCCTCAGTTTAAACTTCCACAAATTAGTCTTCATCCGGTGCTAATGGTGCCCAGTACTGGCTCTTAAAACTCCACACGTGAACAGTTCACAGTCCTGTTGCCTTCGGGTTTTTGTAGTTATTATGAGAAAAACAACAAACACTGAAATAAAGTGAAAATATGCTTTGAAAGAGGCAACATTTGTGGGGAGAGATTTTATCTTTTATTAGTCCAACAGATAAACTTGGAGAAAATGAATGAGCTCAGGCACGTGCTCAGGCTTGAAGCAGAAGCAGGAAAATTCAAGCTAAACCAAAACTGAGAGTAATTGCTGAAAAGTTGTCATTCTACAACACTTTGTCTTTGGCAGAAAAGTTGGCGTAAGACTTTATACTCCCTGGCACTCGGTCCTGCTGGATCCCCGCTACTCTCCGTTCACTGAGTTGGGCCAATACCACCATCTGCATCGCTGTGATTTAAAGAAGTGTATTAAATGATGTTGATCTAAAAGCGTTGTTTCCTTTTCTTTTTATCGGAATTATTTGAGTGACTGTATGCACAACATGGGCTACAAACAGCATAACAAAACAGGGCAGCGGACTCTGCAGAAGAAAGAAGAACTTGGGGATAAGAATTTCTTAAGTGGCTCTAGTGCCAAAGGCAACATACTGGGTTATTACACACTTAAGTTTAATTAATCTGTGTTACTCAATTAGAAAATTCAAGAGAAAAAAGATTGCTAGTGCCTTTGGAGCAGAGGGAGCTGCTGGCCAAAAGAGAGATGATTTGCCTCGATAGAAGAGAAACAGAGATTCATTTAGTTACCCAAGGCACTAGTTTGAGGATTGTATTGCACTTCATTGAAAACATTTGTACTGTTCACCTGTGTCCTGCATTGATATATCCTTCACAAGATAGTTCCAGGCCATTCACCAGTGCATCGGCAGGGCTTTGTTGCTCACTTCTACATATGGGCAACAGCATGAACCCCGCACTGTCTGCCAAACAGCCCGTATATCAGAATTTACCTGGCTCTGCTGCTGCTGCTTTTTCTCCCCCTGTAGAACGCCGCAGGCTACAGACAGATGAAACGGGAAATATTATAGCCTTTCAAAAGACCAGTGTAACTCTTAAGGGGAAATTATCCTTTGATTGTACAATAGAGATTCCTGAACACAGCTGATATTAGGAAACACCCATGTAACACTACCTTCAATAAAGAGGCACAACAAAACATAAGTGTTTCTCAAGTCAAAAGAATGAAACCTGGCAGCTTTGCACGGCTGCTTGGCAAGGAATATGAGTGCTCTGAAGTGGCTGGTTAAATGCTAGAATTATAATGGGAACTGGAAATGGAAAAGTCTGGAAACCTTCTAACTTTGGAGGTTGAGAGCTATTTTCTGTTTCTCCTGGCCGGTGTATAATGAGACACTACGGCTGCTCTCTGTTGCTGTTCTTTTGCATAAATACATGCCAGAAATAGGAGCAGACAGCTGCAGAAAAAATCCATCAAGGGCTATTAAACACAAAGATACCACCTCTGGCTCAAGTAGTCCCAGAATAGCAGATTGCTGGGAGCTGGGAGGCGGGCCAGGGGAATTGCACTGCGCGTCCGTCCTGCACCCGCATCTCCGAACGACAGAGATTGGGTACCGCGCTGGCAACTTCTGCCCTTACTCAGTACGGCTTTTTCTATCCTCTGGTGTTAAATGAGCACTTTGTAATATCACATCCACTAGGCACATTTTGAAACAGATGCTTGCATGAATGATTTGGACCTGTTAAAGTGGCTTTCAGAAAAAGGTACCTCTACATTCAGGTAAATCTACCCTTTGCAAGGGCTTACAGGCTATTGTCTCTTGTACCACACTAAATCCCCATCAAACACAGTTGTACAGCCAGAGACTGGATCCCACTGAAAAATACAGATCCTAAAATAATGTCTTTTAAAGTGCAAAGGTATTTGGATGTCAGGAAGAGAAAGCTCTTTCAGGTCAGGCTCTACTTACAAGTTACCCATCTTTTTTGCTGTGAGGATTCAGGGCTCAGTTCTCATCTCAAACCCCACACTTAACCAAACATTTAGCCAAGTCCCTGTAGTCTGTTCAGAAAAGAAAAGAAAATAAAGCAGATCTAGCTTATTTAGGTAACAGAACACTGTTTTCTTTCCTTTTCCACATGTGAGAAAAAGCCTGAAAAGAATTTGCTCTCCAACCTGGGAATGAAAAACTCCACCGTTAATCAGAAGCCAACCTCAGAAAGTTTCACTTGATGCAATGATCTTTTCAGAAACTTTATCAGCAG
>NW_009210972.1:48069-59522 GCF_000690835.1 Fulmarus glacialis
ATTATAATGAAGAATCATTTGTAACCTGAAATGTAACAGTGGGCCCTGACAGAAAAATGTGGCTTACAATTTGCACATGCACACACATACATGTATGTAATAATGTGCCAAAGTTATTCAGAAAATAAAAAGAAAAACAGATAAGGATGAAAAGGAGAAACTTGAGAATAAAATAGTGGGGGGAAAAATCAACAGATAAGGATGAAAAGGAGGAACTTGAGAATAAAATAGTGGGGGGAAAAATCAGAAATATTTATCAAGCCATCATCTAACCATCATCTTAAAAACTTTCATCACGTACCAATCACAGTTGGTGGACCTGGTCAAGTCAGCAGTCCCAAAAGACAGAGTTTTGGGAAGTTCCTGACCTGGTAGGAGGCCTGTTAGTGTTAGGCACCCCAACCCTATTGAGTTTAGGCTGAGTTTTGGACACTCAAGAGCTATAAGCTCTTTTAATGTCCAACTGCAGGTATCAATGCCTAAAAGCTCTGGCCATTTATTGCTCTTTTAGAAAGTTGTGTGACACTTCTGTCAAACTCAGCGACATTTTCAAAATTGAATAGAGTCAGAACAACAGACTTTTGGAGTCCATAAAGAGGCTGCCATATGGGAAAAGGTAAAAAAGAAATAGGCACACATATAAGACAGCATGAGAAATGATGGCTTTGCTTGGCCTGGGCAGTGCTTGTCCTCTCCTCGAAGGACTTTCAGCTTCCTGAGCAATCAATCCAAGCACTAAATTTGCCACTTCTTGTCTTTGTTAGAGAAAATCTACCAATAAATCCCCGTAAGAGTTTGTGTAACCCAGATCAGTCAGTTATTTCACTCTCCCTCAGCATTCACGGCTTAACCAGCTGGCTCTCGCGCTGCCCAGGCACGGACCTTGTTAGGCACCGATGGCCGATGGAGACAGCCTGCAAGTTGCTTTCGTGTTGCATTTCTGGGAGGCAGACGCACTGTAAAAGCTCCCAGAATATACTTTTTGTGTTAAGAACAAATAAACAGGAAAGCCCCAAAGTAACTTGTTTTCTTTTATGCTAAACAGGAAGATGTATGGGAAGAGGAGCACTGCTTATTAATCCCAACCAAACAGTCAACTCCAGCTGAGCAAACTCTGCCATTTGGTAGACTGAATTTCTTAATCAGGAAAACATATGGGGAGGCAGTTTTCAGCAACTGAGACAGAAGCATTTGCAAATGCTTTCCGATTGGTGCAGACCAGAAAGACAGCACAGTTTGCATAAAAAAACCAAGAAATCTTTTTGCTTTTTTTCCTTGCATGAGCAAATTAATGTTAAGGGAATTCAACAGCTTTCCTGTAGTGTCGTGAGAGCAGCAGAACCAGTAAAGATGGCTCAATTACAAAAATAAGAAAGTTGTATACAAGCTGAAAACCAAATGAAGCAAAACTATCCCATGCTTCTGTTCTGCATATCCACCCACCCCAGGAATGCATGTCAAGAAAACAGCTCAAAATCTGCAATCTATCACCAGGGAAAAGAGGCAGAAAACCACTCCAAGTAGCCCATTAAATGTCAAAAGCAAAACCTTGACAGGAAACTTGCTGCATTTTCATAGAATCATAGAATCATAGAATCATAGAATGGTTTGGGTTGGAAGGGACCCTTAAAGGTCATCTAGTCCAACCCCCCTGCCATGGGCAGGGACATCTGCAACTAGATCAGGTTGCTCAGAGCCCCGTCCAACCTGACCTTGAATGTTTCCAGGGATGGGGCATCCACCACCTCTCTGGGCAACCTCTGCCAGTGTCTCACCACCCTCATTGTAAAAAAATTCTTCCTTAAATCTAGTCTGAATTGACCCTCTTTTAGTTTGAAACCATTCCCCCTTGTCCTGTCGCAACAGGTCCTACTAAAAAGTCTGTCGCCAGGTTTTTGCCAGCAGGTTTATCTAGCCAGTAGCATCTTTCCTCCCTAGTGAAGCAGAAGCAAATGTCCAAGCACAATGTTTGTGGCCACTGTGCTGGCGAAGACACAATCTCTCAGAAGACTTCAAAAACCAATCTCTTGAATATTTCTGATCATGTATGGGACCAGCACTAAGGCCATCAGCTCCCACCTGTGATCTAAGAGGTTGTGAGTGGATGGAGCAGATGCTACGTTGCCGGTGCATTTTTGTAGAATGATTCCTCTGGTCTGTGTAGCTTAAAACGCATCGTAAGCGCCCCAGAACTTAAAGTCAGAGAAACAAGTAGACTCTGCAGGCCAATAAATATATGCAGAAACAATCTCCCCAAGTTAGTTAGCAAGGGCCAATCAACATAGTCCTTTAGTACATTAGGCTGGTGGAGTATGTTTAAATACATTACTTTGCTGGGATGTAAAGTAGGCAGAGGGTGAGAAATTAACTCTGAATTTCAGCATGATCTGGTCAACAGCTTTTTTTCAGCTTTTCACCAAATTGTGTATATTAGGGACATGGTTTAGTTTAGGGACATGGTTTAGTGGGTATGGTAGTGTTGGGTTGATGGTTGGACTCGATGATCTTAGAGGTCTTTTCCAACCTTAACGATTCTATGATTCTATGATTCTATTAAAAGAAAATCATGTGCAAAGCCTTGATAAAAGAGAAGAGGCACAGGTGTAAGGCAGCTTGTAAAGAGGTATATGGAAACTGAGGGTTAGCACCTCAAGAGCTTTCTGTAGTGAAGGGACATGTGTCATTAATCTATTCACAACCAGCAAACCCTGGAGGTGAAACTGAGTGACTAACTGGAAATGTCCTTGACCAGGCAAGGGTAGCAGGTACCTCGAATCTGCAGAGGGGTCCTGACTCTTGGATTTATAAATAATAAAACTCTATACAGAGCATTAATTACAATCCAAAGTATGAATTGTAATTAATTCATAAGCTGCTTTGTAAAAGCAGCTGAATCGCTCTTTTTTTACCCCATCAAGGGAAGTTGTGTGATCCGACCTTCCCACAATGATCTCATTCTCTTTAGACACTTGCTTACCAGTAGAAAAACATATTATGCTGTAAGCAAGCCCCATCCTGCCTTCCTTTCACAACAGTGTAGGATCAAGAGTAACCCCCTGCCGAGAAGATGTGGCCTGACCCCACTGTGAAAGAGAGATGAATGAGGCCAGATGGATACCCAACACCACGTTGAGCACCAAGGGTGGGAGGGAGCAGGATGACACCAGAAGAAAGAGGGCTTTGCTGATCTCACCATGAAGTAACTGCAGGGAATTTTTCACCTTCTCGAGGCACTGCACCAACATCTGTTTGTGACTGATATTAATACAGCAGCTTCGCAGTCATGACTGATTTAGATGGCCCCGTCAGGAGTCAGTGTGAAAGCAACCAGAAGCAGAAACTGGCACTGAAAGGTGATGAGGAGGGGGGACAGGGAGCGTAAGAAATGTCCCTAACCATCAACAAGATAAATGATCTTGAACAAAATGGGAGCTGTCTTCAGACAAGGGTCACAAAAATGGGACCACAGGCCCCGAGAAGAGCCCTCCTGGCAAGTTCAGAAGGAAAAAAGCACAATGACAAACTTGCTACCTGCCAACATGTCACTGTAAAATCACAGCCCAGGTGAGTGTCATCCAGCAGCAAAGCTCTGTTTTGCTTTCATTTGCTACATGAACTCACATCACCCTCCTTAGAGAGGGTTTCTGACCATTTTAAAGCACAGGTTTTAAAGGACATTATCCATCTCAATTCAGTCGTTCAGAAGACTACAAGTTTTGTGGGTTTTAACAAGATTCATCCCTCCTATCTTTAGACATCTACAAAGTACATCACATCTGAGCTGGCCCTTTGATATTCACTTTAGAGCAAAGGAAGGTGCTTCTGGGGCACAATTCATCCCATCCCAAGGTAGACATCTAAAACAGGTCAGAGAAATCACACCTGAAAAGTGCCTATTTTGCCCCTCCATTGACTGCAGGAGTTTAGTTGAGGAGCTCACATGCAGAAAACTATACTGAAACGTCTGAAACTGGAGGAGGCAAATCCCACCCTAGAATTAATCTCTCCCAAGAACTGCCAAAGCTCTTCACTGAAACTCTTTGAGGCTGGGAATTATTTAGACTGCGAAGCTTTAGGGGGTCTCTCACTTGAAAAATTATTGACATATTGGAAACTCAGTTTCAATAAAAGTCTTTGCACACTGTAGTGATACTACCTGGTGGGAGTTTCACATGATTCCTACTTAAAAGAAAAAGGAACACAATCTGTTGCTTGTTGTTAAACATGGTCCCACTCTCCAATATGCAAAATCCCATAGCTAATGAGTCTGATTCTCATCTAACTTACCCTAACGCAATGAGAAGTGGTACCATCGAAATCTATACAACTATATTGGTTTAAACCTGAGAAAGTAAATCCAGAATCGGGCCTATTCCATTCCACGTTGATTTCTAAGTTTTCCCTACGTTCAGCTCTTCTTTCAAATATTGATAACACCCAGGGGCGAAATCCTATAAAAAGTCATCTTTGATGTTCATTTGATTCTGCTAACTGTGATTTGGTACTCTCTGCCTCTCATTTGTACATTTAAAACATATGCAATTCCCCTCTAGTGAAATTCTCTTGCCAGAGGAGATTCACTTGAAAGATGCAATTGTTGTTAGCTTGGGCTCACAACTTCGTCTCAGGAAAAGATAAATAAAATTGTTTAGATAAATGCAGAGGGAGAATTTAATAAAACCTAAAGTGAACACAAATGCTTAAAAATTTAAAATACTTTTAATAAAAAATATTTGTCTTGCCTGTTTGAGGGTTTTTTGTCCTTTTAACACAGTTGAACTTTTTGGCCAAGAACATAAGTCTATTAAGCATTTCAAAAGGTAAAAAAATCTAAACCTGTTTATAAGAATTCTCAGAAGTTATTTCTCAGAATAATATTACTAGTTGTTTTTACATGTAACAGCTGCATTGCCTGCAGTTTGTAATCCACAGTAGTGTCATCACCATTTCCTTGCTCTTCCATGATGCAAGTCAGTAAGAGCATTACCAAGCTTTCTGGTTCTGCATTTCAGTCCCTACATCAGGGTTTCTTTGTCTACCACGGACAATCAGAAGAGCAACTCTGAGCACAGCCTATTTCTCAGGCCACCCAAGTTCCCAATGTGTGGCTGCATCCTGATGGTGAGTGGACTTCTTATGGGAAGCTCAAAGACCAGCTGCCCTCACATGTTGGGTGGTTTGTGGGGATGTGGACTTCTTATGGGAAGCTCAAAGACCAGCTGCCCTCACATGTTGGGTGGTATGTGGGGGTGGGGACTTCTTATGGGAAGCTCAAAGACCAGCTGCCCTCACATGTTGGGTGGTATGTGGGGACATGGCATCTTGACTACTTTGGTGAGAAGTCAGTGGCAGTGCTGGGGCCATGCCTGCGGTGCTGCATCTCCCATCAGGCTTTCTAGCCTGATCTCTTGGGTGGCTTCAGAGCAATCCCCAAAGAACAGGGACCTTTTGGGGAGAGAGGACCACTGGAGTGTGGTGATGCAACACCTCTCCATGATGGTCAAACACAGGAGCTGATTTCCCTACTGTTTGTGGAATGATAAGGTCTCCACACATCAATGAAGAATAAAACCAGGCGTGATAGCAGCTTCAGGATAGCTGTCATGGCAAGGTAGAAACTGGAGATCTGCTGTGCCCTAATATTAATATATGATACTTTCCATCCAGATGGCATATTAGCACAGTGTTACAAAAGAGAGGATGTTCACATGCCCTGAGGATGTCAGGGGAACAAGAACCTAAGGAAAAAAATGAAGCAAACTTCTATACTTCAGAGTCCCAAGCTCAACAAAGTGTGCCTGTGCATGTGTGTGTGTGGACATACACACAAACACCCAAAGAGGCTGGATGGGGGAAAGGATATTTTCAAGAATATAAAAAATTACCAGCTTCTAACCCTCCAGAGCACTAAATATAGCACAGAGAAGGCACATATTTAACAACTCTGACTCAAAACTGACAGCTCTGGGAAAGACACCTGTTGATTTCACACTGGTTATAGATCAAGCTCTCCATACAAGAATGCAATTTCTCTCATTAGAGGATGTTTACATTTAATTAGGTGACTGTATTTTTTATTATGTGTTAATTCTCCCTGTTCTTGTCATTAGGATTTTTGTTTACAATAGTGGTGAACACTTCAATAATAAAAAAATATTGAATAGAAGTTTGTTAGAATTCTCTTTCTTAAGCAAAACTAAACCAAAACCAACAAAGTAATTCTAAAGCCATTAATTACACATGCTGTTCTTCATGAGAGGCGTTTCCAAATGCAATGTCTCTAACAACTTTGTTCTACTGTTGAGACTTACATTCACAGATTCTGTGGGGTCTAAATGAAGCAGAAGGATTAATTGCATACAGATGCTTTTCTATTTTTCTTGCCACTGGTTTTTATTATTCTTTGTTTTTTTTTTTAAAAAAAAACAAAGCCAATAAAAGGAATTTACATTATACTAAGAAAGTTAAACGCAACCTGTAAGAAGTAATTACAGGCACAAAACATATGGAAATGCCATCTCTTGTTTTGGTTATATTTGCACATAATGTATGCAGAGCAAGTCATGATTAGCAGACAGGAAGCACGCTCTGTGATTATGCAGGATTTGGTAATTGAATCCACCAAGGATAATGATGCTGACCTTCCTATTTGAAAATAAACTAGGCATTCAAGTTTTAAGTGGTTTGCGTTAATTCTAATTGCATAGACATGTCTACCCAGAGCTGCTGCTGGGAGGACACAGGACAGGTAAATAATGATTACATTAGAGTGTTTTATTAACAACAACTAAAGTAATACTGTTTACAGCAATGGTGTTTGGACCATATAAAACAGAAATTTGAATATCTAGGAGCCATCATTTTCACTGAGGTACACACGCTCATGTTGTATAACCACAATGAGAAGTTACCCAACAGGGTCTATGATTACAGAGTCTACCACTTGCAAATCCACACAGAAGAAACTAGTAGCTAGTATATTCGCGAGAGATCTGGTTTCTTTCCTCATCTATTATCCTTCCATCTTTCAAGGAAGAAAGGGATCCAAAAGGTTGGAAATGCAATGGAATTTGGATGGATAAATGCAGTTTGTATCCTGGAGACATGGCATGGTTTGAACTATCTACCAAACCAGATTGTTGGGGGTATTTTTATTTTCTTTTGAGGTGGTTCTCTTTTGCAGAGTTACTAACTTGGTTCTATTACTGTAGTTCAAGAAGAGAGGCTATTTGTCATGCATAAACAGACCACTGGTGTGTTAAATCTGATATCTTGCCTCCACTGCAAGGTGACCCAGTAGTTCTCAGTTAGTCCAGTGAACCCACCCCCAAGTCCATCTGTGATGCTCTTTCCTAAACTTTGAAGGCAAAGTTGCCTCAATCCAAAGCCTGCAGCATAATTTTACTTACTGTACACTAAATCTATGTTTCCCAGTCTGTGTGACAAATTTGTCAGGGAACAGAGGAGAAAAACAAGGACTAGTGGCTTAGAGAAAGCTCTATGGTCCCCTGTTCCCAGGGTCACAGCAAAAATGTGTTGCTGATTGGGAGCAAAGTAATGGCCTCCTGGCTATTGTCTCTGCTAGAGCTATAGTCTGTCTGGAGTAATTTGTTTTTTCTTCTGGAAAAAAAAGGTTAAGGATTTTTACATTTCTCTTAGATTTTTGATGTGTGTCAGCCCCAGTCAGATGTGGGATCCAGTCGCCTGCTTCAGGTCTGGAAATTACAGACGTTTCCATGTTGCTTGAAAGATCAGCTCTGTGGTGCAGGCATGGAAAAAAAACATTTCCCCCTGGAAATGCCAGACTTACACATGCTCCAGAGTCTCAGGCTGCAAAAGCAGTACACCCAATTCTTGCAGCAAACACCAGGCACACACAGGACTCACCTGGGAAAGTGTCCGGCATGTGCATTGCAAGTCCAACGTGTTCTGTAAGCATTAGGCTTATTGCATGTATGCTTTACAGCTACACACAGACATTTATGCCTGGAAAATGGCAGGAAGAAATACTGCAACTTAATTTCGGCTTTCCTTCACCCTCTGATCCAAATAAAACTAAGCCATTGACTGATTTCCACCTGGCCCTTAAAGCTGATAACTGATGTCTGTAGGAGTAGCTCAGGGACTCAAGCACTGCAGACTCTGGGAGATTGGCCTCAGTCAGGGTATGTGTGATCCAGATCTGCAGAAACATCTCTGGAGTTTCCAACCACCCGGGCAGACCCACTGCACCATCTCTGCTAGGACACTCAGGTGGGAATGACCATTCATCGGTGACTATAAAACAAAAAGCTCCCAGCAATAAGAAGGAACACGGATGGCTGTTCTATGGCAGACTGAAAGGGGAGTGCTTAGAATCTAAATTACTGAAAAACAGACTAGAGGAATCACACTGAAGCTCTATAACTGCACTGGAATTAAGTTATATACTTAAATTTTGCATGTGTAATAAATTGGCAATATGGAATGCAAAGGCTTTCACCTCTGGGTCACTGGCTTACTGCTCCATTATTTTTTATGCACAAACAGGAAAACATTATGTAGTCCTCACTTAGAGTGTATTTATGTCTCAACAACACTCTGAAAGTATGTCCAAAACCATTTTTTCAGCTCATTAGAATAACTGCAGGAGGGAACCATGATAGTCTGAGGTTTGTAAGGTGATGCAGAGGTCAAATCCATCCCAGGATCACTCTAACCAGAAGTTTTTGTTAGTTACTTGTCACTCTCTGCTGTCTACAGTATGGATCGATGGTCTCAGTCCAAGTCCAAGTGGTTAGGCACGTCTATCATTACCTTCACATGGGAAGTAGGTAAAGAAAGCATAAAGATCACTTCCTTGGCCAGCAGAAACCAACATCCTGTACCTTTGAGCACAAAAGTCAAGCCTTCAGTCTAGATAATGGCCCTTTGGCCTCCCAGACAATGAAAGAGACCTTTATCGACTGCTTCTTTCACTCTTACCCCACCTCCAAGCTCCTGGATACAAGATGATTTAAGAACAACAACTCAACTCAAAGGCCAAAAACTGTAAGAGCTTGTGTATGGACACAGAATGAGCTTGTCACTGGCTGTATAACGCTGCCTCTTCTCCTTTGCCGCTCCACACCAGGCTCTGCTTCCACGGAAATTTAACAGCAACGTGGGAGGGATGGGAGCTTGAACCCTGGGGATAAAAGCGGTGATGACAGCACCGAGAGCTCAGCACTAAGGCAATGAACGGCCTCGTTTCGTGCAGTGTTGGTAAAGATGAAGAGATGTGGCAGAGGCAGTGGGGCAGCTCTCCTCATCCACCTTTGCAGGAAACAAGCAAGCAGGCTCCATCAGCCCACATCACTTGCTATCAGCCTCGGCTTCTCTTTCATGAAAAAGGTCATCGAATCTGCTATATCACCTCTAGCAACAAAACAGGATGAGAAATGTTCCTCTCCTTATCTCAGACTTCCCCATGTACAGAAAGATAGGCTAAGAGGAAATCTGAGTCATGATCATCTTACTTAGTGAAAGACCCCCGGGATCAGCTGAGTACCTTTCTGATAGAGGCAGCTTTGCTCTTTTCAAGGGTGACTAGCACCCAAAACGAGCGTTTGTGGTAGTCAAACCAGAAATGGAGAAATATCCGCATGGGATCCCCTCCTGCCGCAGATGGGCAGCACGGTGCCCACAGACAGCCCTGGATCAAGCTGATAGTAGCCTGCTCCTGTTCACGGACAAAGGAAAATGAGTCTCAAATTACCAGACCTGTCCCTGGGTTTTGATACTATCATGCACGCTGCTGCTATCCAGCCTCAAAGTCATAGCAGGAGCAAGCAGTGTGGCACCAAGGAGGAAAAATGCGGTTAGTGAGAGGACATGCAGACAAAAAAAAAGAAAGAACAGCACATGCTTTCTTATATCCACCATCCAGCTCATTTAGCATCAAGATCCTTATTTTCTTATGGTATCAAATCACATGGGGCCCAAAATATTCACCAAGTTAATAAATGGTGAAGTCAGACACAAAAGCTACAACTATTCCACTAAATTAAACAGGGACAGCATTTGGGCTTGAGAACTCGAGCATGACTGCCCACATTGTTTAATTTCAGCACCCTCTCTGGTTTGGGTTTGGTCCCTAATAACAAGCAATCTCCTAGACAAAGCCCAAACATATTTTGGGGGATATATGAACCAGGCAAATAAAGCCAGTGATAATGTGAGGAGATGACAAAATGCATAGCAGACGTACGGAGAGCTTGGCTTCACCTTCTCATCATCAGCTAACTACCTTGATACTTCTTCCTTCCAAACCTCTTTTTCTAAATGACACTATTGAGACATTAAAGGATCTGAGCAAAGGACAGCGAACTGGAACCCACAGTATTAATTATGGCTTTGACACTGGTTACTGAGGAGACTCTTGGCAAATCACAACATTTCTGTGCCTGCTAAGTGAGAAGGCGACTGTCGCAAATCCTTACCACATGTCAGGAAGGAGACACTTAATTAATTAATGCTCAGAAAGTGCTTTGGAGATTAAGTGCAACTCTTGATATCATGAGAGCTAGATATTATTACTGAACTCAGAATCATACATAAGGGCAGAGGTTCCCAGAAAGAGAATCATCAAGGGCGGGAAGTAAAGAATGCCCTTATAGAAAAATACTCCATGTAACTCGTTCTGAAGCTCTTTCCCAACAGCTACGTGATTGTTTTCCTCTAGGTACAAGGTTAAAAGCCTTTCTGCTAAAGCCCAGGAATGTATCAGGGTTTAGGGATATGATATGAGCAGCAATCTTCTCCAAAGGAGCTCTCGTTATTAGTAGGAGCATATGTGTACTTAACTGATTCATTAGGTGTAGGCATCATTATATGGAGTTAGGGTTTTCTCTCTTTGTATCCTCTGAAGAGCAGTCTTTGGCAGACAGCAAAAGGAACACTGTTAAATATGGGCAATAGACACCAGCTCTGATCACTTCTTACTCTCTTTCTTTTCTATATGGTACAGTCAGAAGACTGGGAGTTCAGCTCAAATGCGATGGAAGTTGGGCCATAAAGGAGGGAATAAGTGAGGGTCCAAAGGGAGAGCTACCAAAGGTTAAAATGAAGCTCCAGCAGTCAAAGGCAAGGCTCTTGCCCAGAGCAAAAAGCATCCAACAGTGCTTTTATTTAGTGCTTTATATTTCCCAGTCTTTCTGGAAAATGAGCTACCTTCTTGAACAGGTCAATTTTTCCTCTAGTAGAAAAGGATGCAGTGATGTGTTACTGCATAGGTGGCCATGGAAGAGGTCTCAGTGTGAGGAGTGGGATGAGACAACATAAAAACATATATAGGAGGGCATGGATCTTTCATCAGCGAATCCAATTTGAATTTTGCCACAGACTCTGACAAGAATACAGAAAATCCCTATGCACTGATCCTCAGAGAATCATAGATTCTAAAGGATCTTTACAATCACCATTCTGCATTCCTG
>NW_009210972.1:59553-65324 GCF_000690835.1 Fulmarus glacialis
ACTAGATCCTGTCTTTTAAGAAGAGATCCTATCTTAATTTTAAAATCAACAGTTATTTGCAGGATTAAATACAACCCTTGAAAAATTGGTGACGTAATTTCAAGGGTGAGATTGTCTAGGTTCAGGCTGCGTCAAGATCTTCTCAGCTCTTTTCAGCAGATTGAAGAGCCATTCGCAATATTTATTTTCTGCAAAAGTATATGTAAGGACCTAATCAAGTCTCTTTCTACTTCTTTAACTCAAACTATATTTATGGTATTCTGAAATCTTCCACTATGTGCATGTTTCCTAATTGCTTAATCATTCTTGGGAATTTTGTCCATTTTTTTAACATCCCTGTCAATACCGCATGCAATATTCTGACAGCAGTCTCATCAGCACAAAACACCAAGGTGATACAGTTAGTTTTACTCAAGATCCCCCAAAATCTACATTACTTATTCTTGGCACTAATGTTCAGTGAGTGATAAACCAGGACCCCTCAAACATAACTATGAATCGCTGCCTCTGAAAATAGAATCAATCTGTGGCCTTTGTTCCTACACATTTGACTTTACTTTTGCCTTATACCCTGCTATCAAGCGGTCCAGATTGTTCTGTATCAGTGATCAGTCCTATTCATCATTTATCACTCCCTCAAACTGTGAAATCTGAAAACTTTATCAGTAATGAGTACATCTTCTTCCATGTTGTTCCTAGAAATATCAAACTGCAGAGGCTCAGCAAATCATATGTGCTTGGGCCACTAGAAACAGCCCTGTTTGATGTTCCTGTTCACAAACACATTTTAAGACCTAATATTCAGCCAGGCTTTATCCTTTTAATAAGTTCTGGTTTGAGCGTGTATCATTCTGGTTTCTTAATCAACATGTCATGCAGCGCAAAGTCAAGCCTTATAGCAGCCTAAGTCTATTACATCAAAACTATTACCTTTCTCTACCAAACTTGTAATCTCATAAAAAAGACATCAGGATGATTTGACAAGATATATAGTTTTTTTCAGAAAACTACATTGATTGGCATTAATTACATTACCCCCCTGTATGTCTTTACTATTTGAGCCCTGCATCAGCCATTCCATTATTTTGCCTGGGATCAATGTCAATCTGACAAGACTATAATTACCTGGGTTGTTCCATTTACCCTTTTAAAACATTGGTACAGTGTTAGGTTTCTTTAAGCTTTGTTAAGGATGGAGGGTTTCAGGGGAGTTTTCACATCATCCCTGCCCATTTTGACATCTCAAGGCCATGACAGAGACTGATGCCTCTATGGGTGAAGTTCCCATTACAATTATTATTACTTCAGATCTTCTGTGCTTGCAAAGATTAAAAGGTCAGCATTACTCTCCAGAATCCCAGCCTAAGAAAGTCTGTACAAGGAGAAGTGCAGGAGCATATGAAATCTCATGCACTGAGAATGATGTTCATCTGATACCATCTCACATGCCCCTGTCGCTGTGCATCCCAACACTTCTACTGCAAGCATCCATGGCTCACTGTGCAGTCCTCCTTCACTCTCCCTGGCCCCACACATTTCTGGCTGGACCAGGAGCCAGGAGCTAGTTGTGTGTGAAGTCACCAGTGAAGAGAGGCCTCCTGCCTTGCATTGCTGGGGATGTCTTAGAATCATAGAAACATAGAATCATAACAGTTTGGGTTGGAAGGGACCTTTAAAGGTCATCTAGTCCAACCCCCCCTGCCATGGGCAGGGATACCTTCAGCTAGATCAGGTTGCTCAGAGCCCCGTCCAACCTGACCTTGAATGTTTCCAGGGATGGGGCATCTACCACCTCTCTGGGCAACCTCTGCCAGTGTTTCACCACTCTCATTGTAAAACATTTCTTCCTTATACCTAGTCTGAATCTACCTTCTTTTAGTTTGAAACCATTCCCCCTTGTCCTGTCGCAACAGGCCCTGCTAAAAAGTCTGTCCCCATCTTTCTTGCCTCTGAAGAAAAGGCCAGTCAAGCCATAACTGGTCAAGCCAAGCTCCAACATGGGAGAAGTTAGCTGGAGAGAAGTCAGAGCTGAGATAGCACAGAGAAGGGCCAATTAATCATATTTCCCAGACCACCCTTCTGGAAGGGCTTCTAAGAAGCCCTCTGAACAACATTCAAAGTTGCTTTTGCAGTGGAAAATAGAGTTTTTTTGTTTATCTTTTCTGTCCCAAAGGGACTAAGATGCTGCTGCAAACACAAGGCTGAGGTGCAGACTACTATATCCCCGTTGGGAGGAACCAGCCTTGGCAGTGAAGGAAAGGGTTCCCTGCAGCATGAAGAGAAAATCTGGCCAAAACTACTGTTACCAAATCCAAGCGTATCGGGCTCAGTTTTAAGACTGTGGCCAAGTTCAAGCTTGACAGAAACAGGCACTACTGCAACACCTCAGTTTACCCAAAGTTCCCATCAGCATTTCTCCCATCCAATGCACTGACCCGAGGGAGGGCGGCTGTGCTGCGTCTCTCTGGCACACAGCAGCTCACTCAGAGTCATTCACAGTCACGTAAAGCTGTGTTCCCAAGACATAAAGGTCAAGATGCTTCCTTAAAACCTGCAGAAACAGGTCCTTTTTCGCAGCTTTGGTAGTTGGAGGTTTTGCAGCACATCAGCTGTGCTCCCTAGGATAGCAGAGATTATGTCTGGCCATGACATCTGCTCTGGGCTGTGACCAAGGTCTCAGCCTTCCACATCAGTTCTTTTTATTGTCTTCTATTATTAGGGCAAACTTTGAAATGTCTGCTTTATTAATATCTGTTTTATCCACAGTGTTTATTTCAGTGGTCAATTCCAGCGCTACTAATTTAAAAAATATATGCTTAACTATTAGAAACCGATCAGACTGTATAAAGCTACAAAAGAACTGGTCATCAGCCACAAGTTGATAGGTATTACATACATCCATGTATAAAATTATTTCCTAGACCAAGACGACAATGCAGAGAGCTGTATTTGGTGCATGATACGCAGTATCATAAATTTCAAGAGAAGATGCTCTGAAGTGAGGATTCATTCATGCTACTCACTGTGATTCTCCTTATATCTGTATGCTCATGCTGCAGCATGCTTACAGAAATAAAACACCATGATAAATTTTATCCGACCCCCCAAAACGTGGGAAAAAACTCTATTTTCTTGCGAATAACATGTATCTCGAAAGTACTCCATTTACTTGACGATGTAGAAAACAAAGACATGTAGGAATAAAAACAAGGAGAAAGCATGTCCTGTGTACAATTAAATATGGCCATACTGCATATAATTTAATTAAGACACTTTAATGTGCTCCTGTGTTCTTGTTGCCTAGTACCTGCACTCAGGCAGTGGTTAATTAAACATGCAGCTTAGCAATGGTGACTGCATCACACATTTCACAATGCCTTGTATTAAAATTTTATTTGTGACTCAAATGAAAAAAAAACCATATTTGTTCAGTTTTCTCATCTTGTGTATGTGTGAAGAACTATAATCAGTCCAAGAAGGTGCAATGTTTATGATTCTTAATACTGGATAAAACCAAGAAGAAATAAGCGTATGCAGAAAATACAAGATGGCTCTTTGGGGATCAACCGTGTAACTGGTGATATATCTCATTTTTGTATTTAATGTAAAATAAAAAAAAAAGAAATGTTGAAATATGCCTAGGTTAGAAATGAAACATCCCCTTCATAATTCATAAATGATGAACAAAATACTTCTTTTCTTTGTCTGCTGAGGATATTTTAAATGCTGTTTGGATTATCTTCTGTGTTTGTTTCTTTTTTTTTCCCATAGGAGTGCCACATGCCACCTGGAATGACTGAATACATGTAGGCGAGTTTACAATGTAAATAAGACCCATCACTTCTGGCAGATCCAGAAGCTCCTGATTTTCCTCTTTGCTTTTGCCCCATGAACAAAGACAGATTCAGGTCTGGTGTGTGTGAATAAGTGGACTTCAATATTCTACAGCTAGCTTACCCGGTGTTGAGCTTGTCATCACACCGTGCACACCTATACCTAGCAGCATCTTCACAAGCTTGTGCATAAAGCTCTGTAGGACACTTATTGATACAACATCATCAAGAAGACTCTTTGGAATGCATCTCATTATAACGTATAGAAAGATTATTGCAAAATGATTCACTTTGTCAGTACATTAAGTGGCCACATATTCAATCCCAGGCAATTAACTGCCCAACACAGTCAATTATCTAATAATAAAACTGGACCCTTCAAGTCTTCCAACTAAATTAAAGGGTCTCCTGCAGAAGAAACAGAGTGGCCATAAAACTCTTTGCGACTTAACACTGTTAGAGGAGTCTAAACATTTCCTGAGTCCATTTGGAATATAGATTTTTTATTTTCTTCCCAAATGACCACAGGAAACAGGTTATATCATTTTAATTATTGCTTATGCTGCTCAGAGGTTCTGAGGGCAAGCCAATAATTCTGAAAACAGGTCTCTTCTAATATGCAGTTCCTCTTCAGCAGACCTTCTACTCCCACACTTAAACTCGCCGTCCACTTTATATGCTGCCTTTTTTAAGGAAGCCTTGAATATTGTGCCTAAAACACTTTCATTCTCCCCCTTCTCCCCTCTCTGTTAGTCCTCCCCCCGTCGTTAACTACAAAGTCCAGATTGTGAGACTCGCAGGCTAATGGAATGTCTAATGCAGAGCAGCTGTACATTTTTAATGCAAAAAGGGAAAAATAAAGGCAGCATATGGTTTTATGTAATCTTCCTATGAATTTTTAACTGAGCGTCCTAATTCATGTCGGACAGAAAGAGCTTTTTTACTGGTCCTTTGTGGTTAGAGCCTGCTAGCATGAAGCATGCAGTACTTTAAAGCCACAGTGAGTGCAGGTGAGATTGCTCTGCAGTAGATGTTGGTGTGGATGGCACTTGGTTTGTACTGATGACTTTAAACATCACAATTCAGTGGCTGGAAAAATAAAGGGATGTATGAGCAAGGTGGATGAATCGGTCTCCTCTGGACATGCCTGGTTTTGAGGGTTCTGTGCAGTCCTGCATAAGCATCATAAAAGTAGAAAGTACCACAACAGCTTCCTGCATTTCTTTTCTTGTAAAGTGCTTGCAAAGTCCATAAGAAAGAAAAAAAGAAAAAAAAAAATCAGTTTTTTTTCTAAAACTCCATCTTTAAGGATGATGCATGCTGACTCTGCTACCTGACCTAGCATATGTCAATATGCAAGGCACCAAAAGGTTTAAATCCCTTCAGCTCCACGTGACATTCATATTCTGCCTACATGTCTTGTTCCAGTAGCCTAGATATACGTTATACATTGCATTGTGAGTTACTAATGCTTGCATAGAAGATCATCCTGGGCCCCTGCTGGTGGATTGAGCTCTGTGGTTCTTGTCTATCCAAACAGCAGTAGGTATGAGAACTTGGGGCCAACTAAGGAACACGTTCATATAGGAAGACAGGGAGGTGATTCGGGACAGTCAGCATGGCTTCACCAAGGGCAAGTCCAGCCTGACCAACCTAGTGGCCCTTTATGATGGAGTGACTACATCAATAGACAGGGGAAGAGCTACGGGTGTCGTCTCTGTGGAATTCTGTAAGGCCTTTGACACGGTCCCCCACAACATCCTTCTCTCTAAATTGGAGAGATATGGATTTGATGGGTGGACTGTTTGGTGGATGAGGAATTGGTTGGGTGGTTGCATCCAGAGGGTAGTGGGCAACGGCTCAATGTCCAGATGGAGATTGGTGACATAGTGGTGTCCCACAGAGATCTGTATTGGAACCAGTACTGTTTAGTATCTT